>NC_133772.1:50552144-50642707 GCF_003597395.2 Chelonoidis abingdonii
ACCCACAAATTCCCTCCCTTAAGCTTTGAAAAATCCGGTTTCCTGATTGGTCCTCTTGTCAGGTGTTTGGTTCCCTTTGTTAACCCTTTACAGGTAAAAGAAACATTAACCCTTAGCTATCTGTTTATGACAGGTACTCAAGACAGATCAACTTCCTGAAGGAGGTACAGTAGTCTGGAAACATTGACAACCACTGCTTTAGTTGACCTGGATCAAGAATGTCTTTGTTTTAATTTCCATCTCTATAGTAAGGCTATTGGGATCTCAACATTAAAATACAGTCTCAGAAGGATTGTTTGAATAATGTTTTTAAGAAATTTCATAAATGGATCACTGCATTTCCCCCAAATTAATGAGTCTGATGTTTCATTTTCTAAGACCAAAGGTCCCTGCATCTTCCAAGTGTTAGAGTGAGTTGTTTTCCAGAAACCCAAAGGTGGAAGTTCATTAGCAATCTATTTGTGTATAATACATGTTATAGTAACAAATAAAAAGGAAGTCACAACTGGTCTAGTCAAATTTGCTTCCTGCCCTCTAGTCATGGGATGTTTTTTAATAGTGCTGTCAAGAGTTTTCTCCAGAAACAACAAAAGAGAGATCCCAGATCAATCTATGAAACTGAAAAGGCTATTCCCAGAAACACTGAGAAAATGAATGCCAAGGGCTTTTGTTACACTTTACCAGCGAGATCAGGAGTGAATGCAACAAACCAAAAACCCACTGCTGTGGAAATAAACATTCAGGGCTAGATGATGACAGAATCTGCTACCATTTGCTGCTCTGAGGTGTACAGTGCCTCACAGAGCTGGGGAAAGGAGGCAAGACCGTGGCTGGCAGTGCAGGAGAGAGTAAGGTGCATCTGATTTAAGGAAGTGGTAATGGGCATACAGCCACTCCGTGCCCAGCAGCTCTGGTATTCTCTCTTTGAGAAGCTCAGGGAGCTCCAGGATGTATATGTGAACATGTAGTTCCTGAGGCAGAATGCCTTCCAGTGTTCCCTGTGGGGCAGCAAGGCTCCACACAGCTCCGTGCTATGGGCTGTGCCTAAATGGCACCACATAGCTCTCACTGATGGAGTTTTAGATTGGGTTTCCCGTAGAATATAATCAAAGAGAATGTAATAAAATCAATGTTTTGAAAACACCTAAGCCTCTCCCCACTTCATGTCTAGTAGGCCCCATTCACTTAGAAACTCGTGACATTGATGTACATTTTAAAAGCAATGCAAGGGAGACTATTCCATTTTCCAGGCTTTTAAAGAATGTGACCACAAAGGATATCAACAAAAATTTGCTGGATTATCTCCAAAGAGTTTGAATATAAAGTTCTTTTTGCAAATATATATATACTGTAGAAACTTAATTTACCAGCACTGTTTACCATTTGATCAGATAAAAGAATATTAAATCTTAAAAATGAGATACAAGCTGAATTCCCTTTTGAATGCATTGTATAATAACATCATCTTTCTGTGGATTTGTATAGTTCCTTTTGTTGTAGAAACAGACACCCGTGGAAGTAGCATTTCAGTCACTTCTGGGGTGAAGCACAGTAGCTGTTTGCCTTAAATTCTTGTAAGTGCAGTCAAGGTATAAAGAAGAATATGGTCTCCACATGAAAATAAAGCACTTTAAACTGTCATTCAAACTAGGTTGAATCCCCAAATTCTCACAGGTTAGGGCAATACGGAAGCAACAACAGAGGGCCTGATCCAAAATTCATTGAATGGGAGTTTTCCTGTTGACTTTGAATCAAGCCTAGTCAATCACCTCTAAACGAAATAATGAACAAAACAATATGGAATAATCAGCTACAGCATTTACAGCTCATCACGCTTTATTTGGTTTGTCTCAGTTCGTTAGTCAAATTGAAAGCCTGAGTAATTCTAAGGCAGAGCGACAGTGTCCACGCAGCAGTTCTAGATTGTTTGCTAGCCCACAAAATAACACATGTATTCAAAAGCTTTGTAACACTATCAAGGGCCAAACTCACTTAGCTCATGCAACTAGCCCCATTGAAGACAACTGGATCGCTCATGGGAGCAAAAGGGAACAGAGTTTGGCTCCAGGTATAAGAAAGGCAGAGACTGCATCTAGTGAAGGAAATAAGAGTAGTGTAAGCATGACAGCAAAGAAACATGTTACTCTAACAGGCAATAAAAAGGGTGGGATTTAGAATAGAATTGAAATAATGGTTTTATTAACCCCAAATTCCTCCTTAATTCACCGTCCCCAGATCTACCATTTAAAACAAACATTGCAATGCTGTTTATTCCTATCTTCATCCTAAACTGAACATGTATTTCTCTCTCTATGTAGTTATACAGCACCTCAGCCATGATCCTCAGCTGGAGTAAATCAGTTTTCCTCTATCAAAATCAACAGAGCTGGGCTGATTTACACCAGCTGAAGTTCTGGATTTGTGTATCTGCCCATTAATTTTGTTCTATCCAGTTTTTGATTTAAAAACTGAATTTGTAATTTATGTTTGGCACAGTTTAGGCAGGAAGTTTGTTTCATCTTATTTCTTGACAGTTTCTGTGTGTGCCAGTGGCAGTGTACATAACCCTGAATCAAAACCTAGTCTTTCCAGCCTTTGTAAAACCTTTTCCTCTAATTCTCTCCCTAGTAAATTATATTCTGTTCTTTGCCCTTGAATAATTTAAAAACGTATAGAATAAAGTACGTTTTTCTCTGTTCCATTGAACGATACCTGGTAATCAAAATGCTGCATTCATATCTCGCTGCAGTGATCTCATTTCTATTGGGACACCAATGCAGTGAGCACAGGCCCATGTTGTGTTCATCCTGTTACAACCAGATAAACTCATAATGTAGACAGATAAGAGCTGTGCTCATTAATCTATTAATTGCCTATTGTCAGTTGTCAATATGTTTTGCTTGATGGGAAGCCTGAAGATTAGTTTGTATTGTGAGGATGTAGATTTTTTTCTTATTATTATTATTTTATTTTGATGTGTCGGGTACTACAAAATGACATTCATCTGGCAGTGTCTTGCCTGAGCAGAATACAGCTGCCTTTTTTGGTGAAGTAAAAATATAATGCCCTAAACAGCAAAGAAATAAAAAAAACATATTTTTACCGAGAGTGGCGAGTGTGTTGAGTGGTTTATGACGGGCATTCAGGACATCCTTAAAGTCAATACAGCTTGAGGTACCCTGATTATTTGGGGAAGCTGAAACTCTGCAGGGACTTCAATGTTCATTGGAAATTTGAGACTGATTTTGTCTGTGACTGGAGTTGCTGAGGCAGGATTTTATTATAATTGTACTTTATTATACTTTAATATGCCACAAAGAGATTTCAAGTTCTCTGTTTTTTCTGGACTATCACAAATCAAATGTTTAACAGTAGAGGACAATCACCAAGTTTACACCTCCGAGAAGGGTGATTTTCAGGGCTCCTGCAAAGAATTAGGCATTTTATTTTCCTAACTACCCAATGGTTGAGAGGACGCTGCTGAAAAAAAAGGAGCATGCTGTAGAAGGGTTTAATAGACTACTCGAATCACAGCTTCAGTTCATATGTACCATGGACAAAAAGCCTGTCTGATATATGCATGTAATAATAAAGATGAGATTTTAAATACAGGTTGGGTGCCCAGTAAAATTCTGGAGACATTTCTGCTCATAGCAAGAAACAAAAAAGTCCTCACTTTTTATGTGTTAGTAACTTGACCTCTCTGTGTTATTATATTACTTGCAACATTATCTTTCAGGTGGTCAGCATTTAAACAGCTAAGGCCAGATGCTTAACTGGTGTAAATTGATTTCAATGGAGCTATGCCAGTTTACAACAGCTGAGGACTGGGTCCTTTTAAGCCTACAAAATAAGGTCATGTTGCACCTTCTTTTTAAAAAATTCAAACTCCCTAGGTTAAACAGGCTATACAAAATGAATGATGCTATGGTCTAGATAGGCTGACCTTCAAGAGTCAGGCTGCCTGGGAGGAAGTGCGAGGGGGGCAAGTGGGGCAATTTGCCCTGGGCCCCACAGGTGCCCCCATGAGAATATAGTATTCTATAGTATTGCAACTTTTTTTTATGGAAATTGCTTTGCCCCAGGCCCCCTGAATCCACTGGGCAGCCCTGTCAAGAGTCCTAACCATTCCTTTGAAATACTCAAGTCTTTCCTTTGTGGTGACCATGTCACCCCACCATTGTCATCAGCACTTACATATAGAGCTGTGCAAATGACAGACTTTTTGGTTTGCTTGCAGTTCTGAAAAATTTGAAAATAAATTTTGATTTGGCCTGAACCTGAAAATTCCAACCTCACTCAGAAAGGGATTTGAACTTGGAGATCCCAAATTGCAGAAGAGTGCCTTCACCACCCAGCTGAGGGATTTTCTAGGGTAGGGCTTTCTCAGTCTCTCCTGTTGCATCTATTCCATTGTGTTTAAATAATTGCAGAGTCTTTGGAGCAGAGACTGGGTCTCCTAGGGGAAAGCTCTGACGGTTGGATTGTAGTGTCATTCTCTCTCTCTCCTTTTCTCTCTCTGGCCCACCTCTTCCTCCAGCCATTTTGTGAATGTCACCTACAGTCTGAAACAGCAATTTCAGTGAATAAACTATTTGAAAAATATCATCCATCCCTGCTGCCATTTACTGTATGGAGACTCATCTGCATAAACAACTATTTTCATACTGCTTGCCAGTACAGCAGGCTCAAACAAGACACTCATGCCACTTAACCCCATATAGTGTTGCCAACTTTCTACTCACACAAAACCAAACACCCTTGCCCGCCTCTTCTCTGAGGCCCCGTCCCCCGCTCACTCTTATCTGTTGCTCGCTCTCTCCATCTTCACTCACTTGCTCATTTTCACTGGGCTGGGTGTGGGGTCTAGGAGTAGGTGAGGGCTCAAGCTACAGGTGTGAGCTCTGGGGGGAGTTCAGAGTGTGGGACAGGGATCAGGGCTGGGGCAGAGGGTTAGGGCATGTGTTGGGGGAAGAGAGGGCTCTAGCTGAGGATGCAGGCTCTGGGGCAGGACTGGGGATGAGGGGTTTGGGGTGCAGGAAGGTGCTCCGGGCTGGGACTGAGGGGTTTGGAAGAGGGGCAGGGGGATCAGGGCTAGGGCTGGGGGAGGGGGGTTGGGCCTGGGAGGGGGCCAGGGGTGCAGGCTCTGGGAGACACTTACCTCAGGCGGTTCCAGGAAGCAGCAGCATGTCCCTCCTGCAGCTCCTATGTGGAGGCATGACCAGGCGGCGCTGCACGCTGCCCCGTCCACAGGTTCCCAGCCAATGGGAGCTGCAGGGGTGGTGCTTGGGGCAGGGGCAGCATGCGGAGCCCCCTGGATGCCCCTACGTATAGGAGCAAGAGGGAAGACATGCCGGCTGCTTCCTGAGAGCCACACAATGCGGAGGCTAGCAGGGACCCTGCCAGCCCCTCTGTGCAGCACCACAAACCGGACAGTCAATGGCCTGCTCAGTGGTGCTGACTGGAGCCACCAGGATCCCTTTTTAAGTGGGAGTTCCAGTTAAAATTCAGACACCTGATCACCCTAACCGCATAATATCAGAACATGTAGGAGGCAGAGTAGCTGTACAGGGGCCATCTGCAGCCACTGCCACCAGAGAAGGGAACTCTGTACCAGCTCATTGTGGAGAAGCGTTGGGGTTAAAGACTCCTTTGTACACTAATCTCTTCAGATTTGGGGGTAAATTCTATCTCCAGGCCCATTTATCTATTATTATTGACAGTTAAAAATAGTTTCCCTAAAAACATTATCCCCAAAAAATTGCTTTAGACAAAAGAAATGTAATTTATAAAGAAATGTAAACAACTTCAAATTTTCTTGTTTTGAAATAGTAGGAAAAATCCCAATTTCTCCCCGTATTTGACTCTTCTCTTGTTTTTTCTACTGGAAAAAAACTGGAGGAAAAGTTTGAGAAAGTGAAGAGAATTAAAAAAAAAAACTTTTAAATACTTTTAAACCTTTTTTCCACTAAAAAAGTATGAAAATAATGTAAAATGACAGAAAATGTTACTCTCCCCACATTTTTCAAAGGTTTTTTTTCCTTCAATTTATTTCCCAAATTTTGAAAAGGCATAAACTTTGCAGAGTTTTATGTTTCCTTTTGCCACTGTGTAACATTTCCAGTGTTGAGGAAGTTTTGGAAAGTGACAGTAACAAATGGAAAAGTGAAAGAAAATCCCTGGACATCAATCATTATCTTGCACTTACTGGTTAATGGGTTAAGAGAAATAGTATGGGGGAAAAAAGGATAAAACAAAACTTTAAATGATGAGCATTTAATATTTTTCTTTAAAAAAATAGTTTATGAAAAACATTAAAAAGGTTAAAATGTTCCATTTCAAACCCTGCAAAATGGAAACAAATTAGAAATTTTTCTCAATTCCCTCCTCCCTTCTCCCCAGGGATTTTGGCCAACCAACTCTATTGTTTGTTACTGAAGGGCCTACATGCACCACATGAGATCAGGACTCCATTGTACTAGCTTTTGTACAAATACACAGTAAGGGCCAGATCCTGCCCCAGAGAGTTTACAATAAAAATTGACATGGCAGAATCTAGGAGGAAGGAAGCATTATTGTCCCCATTTTACAGATAGGGAACTGAAACACAGAGAAATGCAGTGCCTTGCCCAAGATCATGCAGGAAGTGTGTGACAGAACCTTCATTTATCCCCAGATCTTCTGAGAATCAGGCCACTGCATTAACTACAAGCCCACCGTTCCATATCATTCTTTATTTCTCTGTCTATCCTAATATCACCCCTTCTAAACATTTATGTTGTCCTGTTCTCTGCATGAAGTTAGCAGACTACATTGTTGCAGACCACAGTGAATTCTGCTCCCCGCCCCTTTAAAAAAATACCCCTATGTTAAACTACTAGGAATATGTTTCTTCCTCATGTCACTCCCAGGTCCCTCCCTACTGTGGAGGAGGCGACAATTCAGGGAACACTCTGTTTTGTAAATTGTGACCTTTAGAATTGTATGCACCCCTTTTGAGCCCACATCCCATTGTAAGTCAGTCTCTTTTGATCCATCCTCCATCCCCTTTTATTGACCGGCTCTCCCTGTTTCTGCAAAATGTGTCAACCCCGCTGCAAGCTCCCTCTGTGAGTTCTTTACTTCTTGATATTTCTGCAGCAGGACTGGGGCTGACATCAGTTTGTTTAGTGGAGTAGAAGACAAAGGCAGGTTGCTGTCATTGCAGTTGAATAGGTCAGCAATGACAACAACCTGTTCTGTGGGAACTATCCCCCACTGACACTGTTTTCACTGCATTTGAATGGCAACTCTTGGGGGTCTTTCTTTAGGAAGTGGGGGTGGGGAAGGGCAGAGAGGTGGGGAGGAAAGGAATGAAATAACTTTAAAAGTAAAACCCAACTTGCTTCAGTTGAGCATTGACTTCGCTAACAGAAAGACTAGGCACGTTAAAGAGCTGTAGGTGTGGTGTAGGAAGCAATCTTCCCTTTGCTTCACTCTGGCCTCTACAGTAGAGGACTAAGTCCCCTCATATATCTAGATTTTTTTTAAAGAAAACTAGTTCATCATCTTTAGGAGCAAGAGAAACTGTTCCAGTAAAATATAAACCAGCTCAAACATTTGTCCAAATTAAGACTTCTTTGTGTTTTGGTTAGCTCTTTTGTTTTAATTGTTCTCTTTTGTGGACATCTGCACTTCCTGGCTGCAGCTAGCTGTAAGCAGGAAGCATAATGATCCCATCTGGGTCATCAGCAGGGGGTTTGTATCCAGTACTGCAGTATAGACTTTGACCAACTGAGCTGGGGGAATAGCTCCATGCTGACTACCCATGTGGGGAGTGAGGGGGACCTTAGCGCTTGCACATGATAGAATTTCTGTTTTCCAATGTTTCTTTAAAAAAAAAAAAAAGATTTATTTAATTCACAACACGAGGAAATATCCTCAACACAAGTTTTCAGTCTGTTAACTACCTTGTGACATGCAACCGAACACATACATTCTACACTTAGGCCATTGGTAACACATTTCAATTGCTTGTGTAACACATTAGCAAGTTTGAAAGATGAGAGGTATGATGGTTTCAGTGAAACGGAATTTCTTTCTAGGTGACAGCTTGTGGCTTCATTCCTTTTGGAAACAATGAGAAAGGGCAACCATCTTCACTTGGAGCATCTCACACACTAATAAAGTAGTAGCCATCTTTACTAGAGAGAAGAGCCATCAGTTCCAATTGTAAGTTATAGGAAATGTCAGCCATTTTGAGTAAGAAAAGATTTTCAATATAGTCAGATAGATCAGGAAAAACAATTGTTTATAACTTTGCTAAATTATAATCTAATTTGTTCAAAGGTGGCTGGCAATGCATTTTAACCCTGGGGAAATGTGATGGATAACTGCCATCAATTAATTAAAGATGGGATCCGAGAAAAAAGTTAGCCACTGGAAATTCTTAAATGTCTGATTTTAAAAAAATAATTTTTACTGATAAATTAAGTAAAATATTTTGTTGACAAAGCCCAGAAAAATATTTTTTTTACTTACAGATTATGTGCTGCAAAATTGGGGAGGATACATTTTACAGCTGGGTGAAAATTTTCGGTAAAAGAGTTTGCGAAAAAATGCAGTTTGGGGGCGATTAAAACTATTTGCTAATTCTGGTCAAATTGGATGAACAGTTTTAGCTGAATAAAAAATTGTCATTTTTTTATAACATGAAAATGGTTTGTTTCAACTTTTTGGAAATGAACCATTTTGACTTTTCATTTCAAAATGATATTTCATTTAGAAATTTTGCTAGATTTGTTAAAACAATTTTTTAAGGATAAAAAAATACTTGAAAACCTAACAAAAAAATTTTTAAAAATCAGTTTCAGTTCAAACCAAAGTCAGATTTTGGGGGGATTTTTCAGATCAACCACCAAACTGAAAAAATCAATTATTTACTCAGCTGTAATATACTTTCTCCATACAAAAGAATAGGTTGAACTTAAAGTGAAATACTGAATCCAACCTTAATAGTGAAAAGGAGGAGGAGAAAGACAGTATACTACATGCCAACATAAATCAGTTTTTCTTTCTGAATTGCACAGAGAATATGCAACTACAATCAAAAGTAATCTATCAGAAAAACTGTAAAAACAACAGAATCACAAAAAGTCAGTCACAAAGTATAAAAAAAAAACCCTGTCTTGCCATGTGTATATGTATAAATTATCATACACTTCTGCTCTATCTTATACTGACTTTTCACTTTAGAAAGTAAATTCTCATAGAATTAATTTCTTGTTCTGCAGTCAACTATAAATTAGGGTAGTCCCTAGCTCACCCAAATCCCTTGTAGATTTCATCCTCCTTTGGGGAAGGCTTCGGGGTATGTTAAGCATCAAATATTCTTTGATGTGTGGACAGATAGTCTACTCTTTACAATCCAGCATCTCATTATTCTTTATTATAGTAGCCTCTAGGAACCCTAATTAAGGACCACAGCCTAATCTTGGTAGGTGCTGTAGAAACAAATAATAAAATAGTCCTGGTCCTGGAGAGCTTGGAGTCTAGGTGTCAGACGAGATGTGACAGGTGAATTGTACAGACAAAGAGGATGGAGGTCGGTGGAAGGAGGAGGGAACAACAAGAACATAATTTTTCCGAAAACTAGAAGTCTCAGCTTGCCACTTGCCTAACCAATACCAGACAGGAGTGATTTGAAGGCAGATATAAAGAGGGATTAAAAAGAGGGATTGTTGCAAAGGCAGGTATAAAGAGGGATTAAAAAGAAGATAATGTGGTGGCTTTCCAAATTCTCCATACAGTTTTTTTCCCTGTCTGCTCCATAGAATACAACTTCTGATTTTTTTCATTGTCAAGTGTGTTGTGTTATTTCTAGAGCTGGCTGGAATTTTTTTTTTTTTTTGACAAAGCATTGTTTAGTCAAAAAATGACGATTACAAAAAACTGAAACTCTTAGCAGGAAATGGTTGGTTTTGATGAATTTCTTGAGTCAAAAAAGTTGAAAAAAGGGATTGAAGTTGCTGAAACATTCTGTTCTGATTATTTGTAAATGAAAAATTTTAGTTTTCTGGTTTGAAATGAGTTTTTGTTTCAAAATTTAAGATATAATATCAAAACTTCTAAACATTTTAAAATGATCAAAACTTGGTTTCTCAGAGGAAACATTTTTCACTGTTTTTGAAGTGGTAACTCCATATTTTTAAAATGAGACAAGATTCTGACTTACTTTCAAGAACTGGAGACCCAATTAGAATTTTCACTGAAGACAAAAAAAAAAAGCTGTTGAAACATTTGAAAGAAAAGATGTACTATTTAAACCTTTTATCTGGAGGTATGAGAGAGGACATTGTGTAATAGAACCCCTCCTTCCAGTGGCACATACTCATCCAGTAGCCAGCAGGAAATCACTGCATTGCTATTGAAGTAAGATTGATATTTATATTTTAAACTTTGAATTATGCTGTTTAAGACACTTTAAAAAATAATATTGATGCCTTACAGGAAACTTTGGAAAACATTCTAGTATGGATTGTGGTTTAGAATTTCATACAGTTTATTCCTAAACTGATTTAATAATCCTGTGTGTGTGACATCATCATCATTCCCAAATCAACTAATTGCAACAGCACAGGCTGAGGCTCACAAATGCAGGTGAAGAATGAATACACCAAAAACATGTGGATGTAGGATCTTGGATCCTTAGGACTTTATCTGTTCCTACTGTACTTAGGTTCCAATTCAACCAAGCATTTGAGTTTAATTTTAATCATGTTTAAGTCCAACCCTATTCAACAAGGAACTTAAGAACTTAACCCTGATTTCAATAGGACGTATGCACAGCAAAATAGATTAGGACTGCTGAATCCAAGTTTTTATTCTTCATCTGAAATAATAGTGCTATGTTTTGACATCACAATGGGGGATTTTGATGTCATAGAGCAGGGGTCAGCAACCTTTCAGAAGTGGTGTGCCAAATCTTCATTTATTCACTCTAATTTAAGGTTTTGCGTGCCGGTAATACATTTTAACGTTTTTAGAAGGTCTCTTTCTATAAGTCTGTAATATAGAACTAAACTATTGTTCTATGTAAAGTAAACAAGGTTTTTAAAATTTTTAAGAAACTTCATTTAAAATTAAATTAAAATGCAGAGCCCCCCAGACTGGTGGCCAGGACCCGGGCAGTGTGAATGCCACTGAAAATCAGCTCGTGTGCTGCCTTTGGCACACGTGCCATAGGTTTCCTACTCCTGTCATAGAGGTTTATGACTTATAGAAAACTTCAGAAACCAAAGAATTAAGGATAAAAAAGAGCTTTTTGTCAGGCAAATGATCATAGTAATTAAAAATTATGCAGAGAAATACATAAGTATGGTATGCTGCCATAGGAGCAGAATTTGTCTCCAAACAAAATGGTGTTCCAAATAGTCTATGGATCATGAGTGGGTATTTTAGAAAAACAAATTAAAAAATAACATTGCTGTTTGTTAATTATGTGGTGTTTTTAATAAATCCAGCTAAATATCCTTAAGTCAAAGCACTGAGCCTTTATTCATAGTGTTGTATATTTATGACTAGAACAATATGTCAGCCCTAGTTTTGAATTTCCTGGCTTCGATAATTTTAAACTACTACCTTACCAGTGTTTAAATGTAGGATTTTTTTAACTTCTCTTTGCAGCTCTGCAGCACCAAGCAGTGATGTATTTGTAGAGGGAAGTTATGCTGTTCCCCAGTGCTAAATATTCAGTAATGTCCCAGCAAGGAAAAGCATTTTTTCTCTCATATTTTATGTGGGTTTTATTATCATTTGCTAAATATATTATGATTTCCTATTTAGCTTAATCTGCAGCTTCAAGAACTTGGCTTGAAATTTCCCTAATAAATCACTGTGTAAAAGCAGTAATAACTGTATATTGTGCCCATTTGAACCACATTGCTTTTAAAAACAAAATTTGGCTACTGAACCAGCATCTTTAGAATTACTGAATTTGTGAAAGACACAAATCTGCTCCTGTAGAAATCAGTGGCAGAATTCTCATTGATTTCAATGGTGCAGGGCCATGCCCACTGGGTGGCTATTCAAATATTTCACTGAACCTTGGAAAGCTACAAAGGACCAGACACTGTGGTCAATGGAGGAGATGAGAATAATGAAATAAATTGCACTAAGATATCCTAGAGGAGAGAAGTAAATGTTGAACCCTTGGAATAGGAAGTGGAGGAACTGAGTTTGACTGAATTGTTTGGAAGCTTGAGACAGTCGATGCAAATGGCTATTGGTGAACAATTCATTTCAAACCCAGGCCAAAGTAAAGAAAAGAAGCCACATGCACACACAGTTTTTGTCCCCCCCACAAAGTCAAGAATTGCCTAATCAATACTGGCACTAAAAAGAGGTGATCTAAGGGATACCTGGCTCCAAATTACTTTAATAGGATCACATGGCTAAAACCCAATGCAAAGTTTTGATAGTTTACCCCTTAGTCTTTCTAAGCATCTACTGCCACCAGGTGGCAAATGCAAAGCAGCAGGAGGGACAGAGAGATTTTTTTTTTGCATTGACCGGTGCCAGAATGTGTCTAGGAATTTGCACTGCTTTCAAGGCAAGTGTCAGTTATTGGAAAGAGAGTGAATACTTAACACTTACCATGCCCGTGTGCTCATATGATCCTGTGTCTGGTATCCAAAGCACTTGGTCTAATCCAATCAGCCACAGTGTTTCATTACCTAAAAATAAACTAGGACTTTTCAGGTAATGCTCTGATTGGACTTTTCCCCCCTCCAAATTGTGCTCAACCACTTAATAGAAAAGCTCCAAGAGATTTAAGGTTTTAAATCAAATAAAGAAGCACACAAAAGGGAAAAAAAATCCAATCAGGGCAGAAAGGGATGGCTTAAACAAGAACTGATTTTCTTTCTATTTTCACCAGCATCAAACTCTACAGAAGCAGCAGCAGGAGATGGAAGAGGATAAGAAGAGTTTCTCTCTTTTGTATATCTTGATATGAGGAGAGGTAGCGCCATGAAGTTAAGAGGGTACTGGTCTGGGAGGGAAGACATTGGTTCTATTCCCAGCTCTGCAGCCAACCTGCTGTGCAGGGCCAGCTTTAGGAAGTGCGGGGCTCAATTCAAACAGTTTCAATGGGGCCTTGGCAGGGATGACTTAAAAAAAAAAATACAAGTAAAAAAACACAGGGGGCTTGTATTCACTGGGCAGTGCTCTGAGTCCTTGGCGGCACTTCGGTGGTGGGTCCTTCACTTGCTCCAGGTCTTCAGCAGCACTGAAGTACCCGCTGCTGAAGTTTCGCCGAAGACCCAGAGTAAGTGAAGGACCCGCCGCTGAAGTGCCGTCGAAGACCCAGAGAGAGTGAAGGACCCGCCGCTAAATTGCCACTGAAGATCCAAAGCGCCGCCCAGTGAGTAAAAATTAAAAAGGCACCTCTAGCCAGGGAAGGGATTCTCACTGGGCACGGGCCCTCTTAGGCGCGTGGCCCAATTGAGGGGAACTGGTGGAATAGGCCTAAAGCCAGCCCTGCTGCTGTGGGCCCTGAAGCAAGTCACTTCACTTCCCTGTGACTCTGTTTCCCTTCTCATTCTATCTCACTTTTGTTTATTTAGAGCAGGGACTGTCTCTCACTATGTGTTTGCACAGCGTGCAGTACAATAGGGCCCAATCTTGGCAGCACCCTCTAGGTGCTACTGCAACACACATCATAAATAAATATCAACAACCAAGTTTTAAAAGGAAGCTGAAAAATACCAAAGGAAGGAAAACAAATGCAAAATAAACAAAAACTAAGAACAGAGACCTCAGTGAAGAACCGCACTGAAATGGGAAATAGTAAAAACCTGAGCAAAACACAACCTTGCAAGCCCCACAAAAGTCAATGGGGCAGCGCCCATCTGTCTGCTCAGATGGAGCAACTGGTAGGACAGGGTAAATGGGTAAAGATTAGAAAGTTGGATGCTGGTTACAAGAAAGAGAGTGGGAAAACCCTTGTTCAAAGATATGACAATGTGCTTAGGGATCTGTGTAACTAGAAAATTCTTCTCGTAACATTTCTCCCCCAAAAATTGCAATTTTGTGGCCCCAAAATTTCACTTGTAGTGAAATGTTCATGCAACTGCATTTTTGACACGAAACATGCAAGCATTTGATATTTTGTATGTTTTGATTCAAAAAATTTTCTTAGCTGGAGCAAAAAATGTGAATTGTGAAAATGCTGAGGTTTCTCTGATGACTTATTTAAAAGTGAACTTTCATAACATTTTCCAGATTTTTCATTAAATTTGTCCAGTTTCTAGATGGACGGGAAGATGGATTCTGTGGTTTCCAAATTTTGTTGGGATAATTTCACATAGCTCTTGTGATAACACAGGCACCCCAAGAGTTGTAGCTGCCCCACAGAATCCAGGATATCATACTGTTGAAATGACCTGTTTACTTCTGTATTATAAGAGTCATTCACTAATGATATTCATACTGCATAAAAGTGCCCCATTACATCACAGCTACGTATTTAGACCAAAATTTTCAGAAGAAAAGGGACCTAAAATTAGGTGCCTAAACACATATTTGGAACCTAATTTTAGGACCCTATTATTGAACATGTTGGCCCACGATGCCACAACTACTGAGATCCCATTGTGATGGGAGCCTTAGAAATATGGTAGATAGATAGGTCCAAATCCTCAAAGTTATTTAGGTGCCATTTGATATCAGGCATTTTGAAATCAATGGGAGTTTAGGTGCCTAAACAGCTCTGAGGATCTGTGCCATAGTGTTTGTGGGTCTGATCCAAAACCCACCAAAATTAAAGCCTTCCATTGACTTCAGTGAGCTTTGACTCAGATCCCAAGTTGGGGGACGGCCTGAGGGCTAGCGAATACTTTTGTTGTGAGTGCTAGTGTTAAGCTAGTTCCTGCAAAGTCACTTTCTACACAGACAGCTTAGACCCAGACCTCACCAACTCTGTCTCCTGAGCTGAGGTAGATTGGCACTTCAGAAATCGTGGGGCATGCAGAAGGTTAACGTTCTGACACACTGAGCAAGAAGAGCAGCCTGGAGGTCAGCAAGTGGCTAAATATATGCACAAGAAAGGATATGAGGTAAAGGTGGAAGAGAAAGAGAAGCAAGGTAAAGAAAGGAAGAGAAAAGTGAAAAGAAGGAGGCATAGCAGCGGGGAAGAAAAAGGGACATGGAGGGGATGAGAAGCAAAGAAAGAAAATAAAATGAATTGAAGGAAAGGAACAGAATTAAAGAGAGAGGACAGGAGAAATGTACAGAAGCGGAATAAGAAAATGAGCAAAGAAAAATTAAAGGAAAGAGTTGAATTATAGGATGATAAAAAGAAGTGGTGATGCAGAAAGCAGGAGAGAAAAAAGCAGGGGGAAAGTGATAAGAATAGCAAATGAGTAGACAAGGGAGAGAAAACAGAAGGCAGAGGAAAAGGAAGGTAAAGAGCTGAGGAAGGACTGAAATGAAAACAATGCTAGGGGGCCTGCTGTGGTAGGTCACTAAGGGGTTCACAAACACACGCACTTCAGCTTCTGTTTTTGATTCTGTGCCATTGTTAGGCCTAAAACTGCAGCTGCAAATTGTTTGTCTGGCAGTTCTGGTAGGTTTGATTCAATAACTCCTGTAAGAGGGCAGGCAGGATATCAATGCTGCTTTATTGCCTTTTTCTCAGCCTATAATAGCAATCCTCCAGTCATACAGTATTATGAAGTGTCATCACTGGGGGTCTGTATCTCAAAATAGTCAAGCCTCATCTCCCCAGACCACTGTGATAAACTAGTAAGGCTATTAGTCTGTAACTATGTCCATTTTGAAAAATGATAAATATTAGGGGGCTGACTGGCAAAAGGCCAGGAGCAGAGTCTAGGTGCTCAGATGCCACCGGGATGGGGTTTAAGAACATGAGCGTGTGTGAGAAAGAGATCTTTATACAAAGATAAAGAGGCTAGAGAGAGAAATACCACTAAGACCCCAATTCAAATCCAGTCTGGACTGATAATGACCCATGCAGCTTCACCTGATGACTACTTGGTGGCCTTTGTGAAGTCTCCTTCCAACCGCTATTGGACAAAGCATTCACATCACAAAAAGCTCCCCTGCAATCGTTACTGGGAAACATAAAATAGGTTGCTCAGCCAGACTTTCAATTGGATAACTTTACATACAGCTTTCTTAAGCCTTTGGATCTGAGCTCTTCAAAAATAAATGTGCATTACTATGATTATATAGCAAAAAGTATCTGACATTTGACCTAATTAGCCCAAGACTCATATTCGGAGACCAAGGACTGATTTAGATTAAACTACCCTTGTTACTTCCTGCAGGACGCTGTCCCTTCAGGTCACGGTGGAGGTACATTAGCAGGGTAGCACGGGGAAGCTTCCTCTGCCTTGATGGTGATAATTAGAGACCTTCAATTACCCAATGCTGTCAAATCATCACCTTGCACAAATACTAAATCCAAGTTAAAATTGTCACACATACACTGAAACAGGAAAATCAAGATCAAGAAAATTGCCCATAAGATATTTTACTGGCATCTGATTAAAAAAACCCTCTGTAGGTTCTTCTGGTTAAACACCCTACTAGAAACAGTATCCTAATATGTCTGGTGTGGGCCAGGTTATTAAGTGAGCGGCTGCTCAGCAAGAGAGTTTATCTTCTCAAACTTTATCTCCCTTGGATGTCTTTCAGAATATATTTCAAAATCATTGTAGCTTTACTCTGCAGTTTATTCCATATATTTTCAATTCTTCGAATCATATTCTTCTGCCTCCAACTTATTTTTAATAGATTAATTTGCAATTGCTCCATTGACATTTGAACCGTTCATGACCATTTGTAACTCATCTCGTTTCACTCATCAAGCCCCTACATAATAATGAAAGTTTTATCAAGTCACCTCTATTTGTCTTCTTTCCATGCCTTTCCTCTTGACAAGTCTTCTTAAACCTGAGTCACCTGGGCTTTCATCTGATGCACCCTGTTCAGGGCAAAAATAAAATTACTCTTGAAAGGTGTCTCCAAATGAATTCATATCCCATCAGTTCTATAGAAAATTTTATCACAGTCATGTGATTTCAATCCTCTGACTCCTTTAGGGTAACCTAATATCCTGTTTTCTTTTTTTCAGAGCAGCCGCACACACTGGGCTCCTGCAATTTTTCTGTAATACCCCTAGGTCTCTTTTTTGTTTGGTATATTGCATAATATCAACACTGTTGTGGCTTAGTGGCTCCAGACATCTTGGTATAGTCAACTAAATCCAAATCTCTCAGTTCAGTGATACTGGTTCTTTATGGTTTGCTTAACCTTTGCATTTGGTATAAGTAATGAACAAAGTTTGATATTTTAATTGTGATAGTCATTCAAATCATGTTGATGGGCCAGATCATCAACTGATGTAAATTGGCATAGCTGCATTGACTTCACTGATCTGACCACATGTATCATAAAAAATACATGCTCTGAAGTCAGCCTTGAGGGCCACCTGCTAGTGAGCAGATTTCAGTTGATGTTTATACTCACTGGTTGTTTCATGTGTTGGGATTAAATCTGTTCCCCCATTTAAATGCTGAGGTCTACTTAGTCCAGCCCATATACCATGGCCAGGCAAGCTCCCTGGCAGGAGAATTGGTGCAGTTCATTGTGCAAGGCAGGGTTGGGCAGAATGTTGGGACATGAGCAGTCCAGGGGCTCATTTGCACCTCAAGGTGGCCCTATTCTCAAGTAAAAACACTCTTTTTTAAAATGTGAAACTTACTCAAAGACCAGTTTTCATATGAAAACATAGAGCTATACCAATGTTTCTAGCCACTGGTGCAAAACTGACTATTCCATAAAAATGTCATGGGAAACATTCATTTCTGGTCCTCAAACTAGCACTAAACAAAACAACAACAATTTGTCATACACCAAGAGTCTGCAGAGACTACAAACGGGGGAAACAATTAGTGCTAAATAAGGTGTGTATGGAGAGGAGGTGTTATTTCCACTCCCTCTAAGAGTGGAAGTGAGACCAGAAACTCATTTCAAATAAGCAGCAAGCAGCCACTGGATAGTAACACCTTTCAGTCTCTTGAGACCTGAGATTGATTTGAACTGGCCTATCACTTCAATGAAGAAAAGCTATCATCCCATTACTAATCTCTTGAGCCATTCAGTCCCACTTGAACCAATTTGTTTTTTTACTCAACAAGCTATTTTACATATTTCACTCATTACTTTAGCTCATAATCTTTAGGAAGGAAACTTATTGGATGATTTGTGAAAATCTAAGTATGACTCTCTCTGCCCTCCTCCCCCCCACTGTTTTTCAGTTGTGTGCATTATTAGGAACATGATGGAAGAACTCCAGAACTGTCAAGCAAGACCACCCCAGCACACTCTGTCATGAACCTACGTTGCTTTCCTTTTAAAAGGATAATGATTTTCGTGTTACCAATGGCCAAATAAGAAAAAAATGTTTCTAGTTATTTATGCACACATGGTATTACTCTAATCACTCTACAATTAGTTGTTTTATGGCCTTTTTGTGAATAAATGTAATTTTGTTTGCTACTATGCTGTTCTCAAGGGAAATAATATTTATTATATATATAAAATGTATGTCTTTAAAGTGCATTCTGAGAATACCCCTTCAAGACAGAGAAGTCTGATTATCCCCAGTTTACATTTGGGGAGACGGAGGCACAAAGGAGTTAAGGATCATATTTTCTAAAGTGGCCTTTTAATTTTGAGTGCCTCCATTTTTGGGCATCAAACCTGAGACACCAAGAGCCTCATCTCAGAGAAGCCTAGATCTAGATGCCTAAAATTACAACTGAAGTCAGCAGGAGCTGAGTACTAAGCAGTGCACACCTGAAAAATCAGGCCCTAGGCATCTAGTACTGGGCGCACTACAGTTCAGGCACCCCAAATTAGAGCCTCCCTCTATGAAAATTGGACCCCACATGACTATCCCCAGGCTTCACAGCAAGTCAGGGGCTGAACTAAGATTAATACTTAGGAGTTTCTGGCTCGCAGACCTGGATTTAGTCAGTTAGGTCATACTGGAAGAACTCTGTCAGTTAAGAGAAGAAGAAGTATTCCAATATGAATCTCCTCATTTTTCTTACCATTCTTCTGAAGTGGCATGGATTACTCTTCTTACCTCCACTCTGTACTACACATTTTTCATAACAGCTACTCCTGCTGTTAAGAACATAAGAATGACCATACTGGGTCTGATCAATGCTCCATCTAGCCCAGTATCCTCTATCCAACAGTGGCCACTACCAGATGCTTCTGTGAGAATGAACAGAAACAGGACAATTTATCAAGTGATCCATCCCCTGTCATCCAGTCCCAGCTTCTGCCAGTCAGAGGTTTAGGGACACAAACACTTATTCCTTGTCTATCACCCCCAGAAATGAAATCCAGGTCTTAGAAAAATGTTTAACCTTCTGATTTCAGCCATTCATGCCCCAATAAGTTATACTGCCAAAATGACACTACTTTGATATCATTCCAGTGACAGATATTAGAGTTTGAATCAACAATGCAGACTTTATGAAAAGGGATGCAGCTATAATGACACTATCAATTCTTCGAAAACATTGTAGTTATTTATCAAGTGATTAAAGTATAGTAACTTACTCTGGTTTTACTAACCTATTTTCCATTGGATCTTAAATGATTTTACTGCCTCAAGTATGGCACTCTGATTCCTTATAATTCAGATTTTATTACATTATCATATTTTTTAGATTTATTTCTAGGTTTTGCATAAGATTCAAATTGTTATCCAGTTTATAAAATAAGACATATTTATCTTGGTCAAAAATCACATTAAGATAATTATCTTGCCCTTTTGGCAGATAATTTTGTTTATAATATATTGAAAATACTTATTTTTTAGCCACTCATTCTTGTTAAGGTGGCTATATTTTTGTGATCCAAGCAACATTTTTTCCTCTCTTTCCCTTTGTCAACAACTAGGTCCCCACCCATTTCCCCCTTCCCGGGGGAAAAAACAACGTATCTGCTACTGGCTGACTAGCAAATATCCAGTGAAACACCTGTGAGCCAGACACATATATGAGTAGCATATATGCCACTGCTGATTAATCTGTGGTTCATGATACATTTTACTTAGGGGCAGTTCAGAGGGAGATTCATTAAGGCAATTCCACGTCATGATAAAGGTAACATTTGTCAGACTTGAGTGTCATTTTAATGTGTGTGCTAAAGGATGCTGTCACAAGCTTTCTACCAGTACTGTTGTACCATCCTCTGCATACAGCTTAAATCCAGTTCCTATATGGTAATTAGAATGCTGAAAGTATATTATGGCCAGAATGCTATTAGTTCCTGATACAGACATAGATTACAGCAAAGAATATTTTCTCAGGAAAAGAACTTAGGTCACTATTATTGTCTTCATCCATCTCTACTTTCTCAGCAAACCTTGGTGTCCTGCTGTGCTATTACCATTTCTCCTTATAGAGCTGTATTTTCCTCTCCGTGTTGTAAGCAGTGGCATGCTACAACCAATCCTGTCTCCAGCCAACGCTACTAATTCTGAAGTAATTTATTCAGGTTCCAAGTACAATCAGAGCTTTCAAAGTAAAGATGTGCTGCGGCACCAGCAACATGGGCTACCACAAGCAAATCACACCTTCCCTCTGTTCTTGGCACTGGCCTCCACAGAGACCAGATCAAATTCAAGGGCTTGGGCTTCCCGCCATGGCTCTCAGTGGCTTGGGCCCAACGTATTTAAAAGACCACTTACATTTCTAGGATGAAGACTGGGGTCAACCACTCTGCCCTTCGGGCACAATGAAACTGTCTATAATAATAGTAGAGTTCATCTGTGCAGGTGGCAGCTTTCTCAGGGACCAGTCTGAACAAACTCCTACAGGTACTAAGGATCATCACAAACGTGTCCACCTCTGGCTGGTGGAAAGGAGATATCCTCACTTCCACTGAAACCAAAATAGAGGGGACAGCTATGATTATCATTTACTATTTGTACTGCAGTGGTGCCTAGAGTCCCTTGCAGGGTTCAAGCCTACTCCATTGTAATAGGCGCTTTACATACACAGAACAATAAGACTGTCTCTGCTTTTACAATCTAACCATAAGATCAGAGACAACAGGTGGCTATAACAAACAGATGGCAGGAACACAAGGTAACCGTGAAGGTAACAAATTCTGTGCTGGTGGAAATGGGTGCTGCTTCATTGTTTTCAGTGCTGTCACACAGTAACTATAAAGCACATCAGCATCTATTTAAAGCATATTCCAAAAGAGTACAGCAAAATAAGCTTGCTTTGTGCATTCCCATATTATGAACACACTCTTTCTCTCTTCTAATGCCAATGCAGCCCATGTTAAGAAAGTTGTTGATCATAAACATGGACTGTAACATGCTACACCCAGGCCTTAAACTTCCTCCTCCTTGCCTCTGCAAAACACCACCACAAGCATCTCAAAAATGTTAAATATGTGACAATCAGTTCATGTTTGCAGAATGTCAAAATTCTGACAAACAAAGATGTAGGGAAATCACCTGTCAAAACACTCTGAGGAGAAATTATGCTGTCACTGAAATACCATTTATTTTAATATATGAATTTAACCCCCTGACCCCAAAAGTACAGTATATCGGTATGTAAGGAAACCCAATTCTCCTGGCCAGTACTATTGCTCTGTGCACCTTCATTTTCATTCCTTAGTCTGCAGGGAAATAAATATTTCTCACAAGCCATATATATTAATTGGAGTGCACTCCTGTAATGACACAAGTTATTTGATAACAAACCTCAGTGGTGTTACTACAGTACTGCAGGATGGTTACTTTGCAGTGGCCATTATTTGAAATGAAGTTACTCTGCAGTTACCACAAAATAGCATATAGCATTAGGCAGTAACACAATAAATAACCCGTGTCATCTCTATAGCTATACCTTTTGCTAGGACAAATACCAACCCAATCTAAAAACAAATCTCAGAGTGCTATAATAATGCTGGAATGACATGCCTTTTAAGCTGTTTACAGCTGACAGACTAAGTGAAATGGTTTGACAAGGAAGAACACAGTATATGCTGACAGCCTTGCTTAGTTCATATTTGAAAGGCAAAATTAAAGTCATACTTTTACAAGGTGCAGAATTCCTCTTCCTTGAAGGACATTCTGTAAAGCAAAGCACAATATTAAGACGATGTCACCCTCCTCCTCCTTGTCTCCTGTTTTTATGAGAAGGGCACTAAGTGGCACACCTAAAAAAAAACCCCAAACAAAACAGTCCTCTGACTCCAAATCTCAGTAATTGCCTGTGAAAATATATCATTTAGAAAAGTCTGAGGAAAGAGCAAGTGTGAGAGAAGCCATAAGTGTTCACCCTCCATAATTTCAGGGAGCACTGGAATATATGGGCAGCATTTGGCTTTTCTTGCAGCGGGCAGCACCATTAAGAAAGAGCAAACATCAAACAAAGGATGAGTACAAATCCTCTAGATCCATGGGAACATCTTTCACTTGATTACAGAATGTGGGAGAAAATCTAAAAGCCCTGAGAATAAAAAGATAATGTGCTTTGGCAGATGAGAGGAGAGTGGTGGAGAAATAGTGATATGAAAAATAGACCCATCTAGGGCACTTCCAAAATATCACTAAGGAGAATGGGGTAGCTCAAAAGTGTTAGTGATGTAACGGTGGAGGATTTCACCTTGAGCCTGTAATCCCAAACACAACTGAAAGATATTATCACCTGATTATTGTTTGGTGGCCATGAAATGAGCTTGGGGGTCTCGGTGCAGTTTCTGCTGGACAACTCTTCGCACTGCAAAAATCATTGCTGCCATTTGACACCGCTGTTAGAAGATGTAGTAGAGACCATGGAGACTGAACTGCCTTTTACCTTCTATAGTTGGTGGCAAAGGTATGGTGGCAGGGCAGTTCAGGGAAGGCTGAATGGATTTTGCTATACCTTTTCTGTGGATAAACATAGGAATTCACTCTCTGACTGTCATGCAATCTCACTCCTTTCACAAATACTGAAATTCACCTAAAAATATGAACCTAGAGTGTCCTATTCACATTTTTTTGTTGTGAAGAATTATCAAGAGAGCATTGGGAGTGACTCCATACAGAAAAGTATAGGACCTGATTCTAATTTCATTTACACTGGCCTACCACTAGTGTAACTCCACGGACCCCATATGACCCTGATGTAAAACGAGAATCATGTCCACAGTGTTCAGAAGGACCTCCATTGTGTTAGTACCATCTCTACAATTAAACAGGGGGGAGCTGGTTCAAGTGCTTACCATACTATAGGCATGATAGCTTAAAATGCAACATTTCCCAGTTGCTTTAATTGGCTCCATGTCAATAGCTTGCTGGCAGCTCTATCATGGGAATTGTGCAAAACTTTGGGTGATAGCTGCAGTTCACGAATCAGAACAATGCTGAGCGGAAGCATTTTTTCTAACTAATGGAAGTTTTGCCTACATATTTCTTCCCACACATGAAGGTCATCAAATGTTTGTGTGCCAAATGTTAGAATTGATGCCATCCTAATGAACTCTGAAAACATTTTCCTGTCAAAACGAATAGAACAAGTTGACATCACTGATCCTGGCATCGACCAAAGAGAAAAAACAAACCATCAGTTCAAAAATCAAAGGTTTTTTTTGTGCGCTCAGTTCAAGGATGAGAGTCCAGCAGTGCAATGACAGAGGGAGGCTTGGTGCAGATGACAAAAGGGTTACGCTGTTTTTAAATGAAATGGGCCCGAAGAAAAAGGGTTGCCTGAGTGCTGAGGTTAGAACACTCTGGGGCTCTGCCTACTCCTACTGGTAGCTGAGAACTCCTGTGTCTAAAATGTGCTGGGTGTTGTCCATATCATACTGTAATACAGGCGAGGATCTTAGCAGGGGACAAAACCTGTTAATACATTTTGTCAGATGGGACAAACTAATGCAGTTGTTGAAAGTGATCCAGTAGTTCTCAAAGTTTACCCATTTCCGTCTAGGTAGAGACACCCTTCCAATTAGCAATATGGAAAGGACAAGGCAGTCATGAGACTCGGGATGAGAGCCCTTCACGTGAATATTGGAGGCAAACAAGAAGAAAATAAGCCCTTTGGTTAAGGTACTGGACTGGGACTCAGGAGATCTGGACTAATTTCCTGGCTCTGCCACAGACTTCCTGCATGACCTTGGGCAAGTCACCTCATCTCTCTACATCTCAATTCCCTATGAGGAAAATGGAAATAATAATACTTCCTTTCTTCTATCTTGTGTGTGTCTGGGAAGTTTAGAATGCAAGAGATGGGCAGTTCTCTCATAAGTTTGTACAACAGTTAGAACAATGGGGCCATCATCTGGGTTGAGGCCAGGTTTCAAAGGCATTAGGTGCCTTAAGCTGCAGAGAAGTGCCTAGGGATATTTTCAAAAGTGCTTAAGAAATTTAAGAGCCTAATTTCCATAGAACTCTCAGCAAGCATTTCTTCACTGTGTTCCTGCAAACACTTTGCTGATGACAACTGCCAGAGGAAAATTAATCTGGGTGGGAGTTATAGTTGAGAAGCAGAGTGGCAGAATTGGGACGGGTGACAAGGGAGCAAAAAGAGAGGATAAGAACACCCCTCTTTACTTCCCACTTCAAACACATTTTTCTTATCCTCATCTTTTTATTTCCTGCTATTTTCAAGATCTGCTCTGCTCCCCCTGTGCCACTTTCCAGTTCATACCTCCTGTTTTTTTGGCTGAGCTGTTACCCCAGTTTCCGCTTCCTCCAATAGCAGTTCTAACTATCAGTCATTCTCCACTGCTGCAGTTTTCCTTCTCCTTGCCAATTCTGACCACTTCAGAAAACTTTCATTTTCACCTACCTCTATTTCTGCTCCATCTCATTTCCTCCTGCCTTTCCAATGTTTGCATTGCCACAATACATCTCTGCCAGTATATAGACCATGCAGAGATAGACCTAGAGACCCCAAACAGGTGAAAGATAGATGATAGGTGAAAGAATGCCGAAAGAGGGAAAGGTTAGATTGCATAAAAACCCTTGCTTGCTTTACCAGAGTGAGTTGTGTTTTCATATATCATGACGGATGCAAGTTATGGGTCACTCTCTCACTTATGAAAATAAATGTACCATATCACTGCTAATTGTTATACTGTATATTATAAATTCTATCTAAAGATTTATACACTTAGCAAACACACACACAATACAGGTATGACTCAGATATATGTATGACCTATGAACTATTACCCCTTGTAATATTGAGAGAAACAGCTGCAAAATACTCCAGCACAGTATACTGGTATTGTGTTAGCCAGAGTGGTCCAGCTTTTAATGGAAAATAGAAGAACAGTTCAGCACATTTCTAGTTTGCCTGGACTGTAAGGGACGTAAGAAAGAGCACCTGCTTACAAGATTTGTTGAACTGGGGCCTACGAGCACTGTGCTCAGACCCCATTTCAGGCAACAGAAAGATCTATCTTTTCTACTACCAAGGGTTTTGGTACCATACATATTACCACAGCATCTGAGAACTTAATTGCAGATATGAGGAGAGGCTCTAATAAAATTATAATTGCTCTAGAGAACTGGACACGACTAATAGGCATTGTCTATTCACAACCAATAGGAATAGCATGCTTGGCTAATTGAAAAGGCAAGAATTTCAAGCCAATAAAAGGAAGTTGTCATGAGGTGTGTAGTTAGCCACTCTGACCCCTCCCCCCCCAAAAGAAAAGGAACAGTGAGAAACTAGGAAAACAGCCTAAACAAGCTGTTTTGCTATTTGCTTTAGTTTGTTCTTCCACCCTAGCTTAAAAGGGTCAGCAACCCCAAACCCAAGGGTCCTATTACAGAAGTACTTTTGTATGCAACATATAATTAATCTCTGGAACTCCCTGTAGTAGGATATGATTGGGGAAAACATATGAGGAAGATTTTTATTTAATAAAAGGATTAGATATTTATAGCAATAAGAATATCATCTGCATTTCTACAAGCTAGGATACAAGCTAGCAGCCATTGTTCTTCAGGTCAGAAACTAACAACAGCTAAGTTTGAGAAGCAAATTCCTCCCCATGAAACAGTATTACAATTAGATTAATTCTGGTTGTGAAACTTCCTCTCAAGCCTCCAGAAATGGCCACATACACAGACAGGAAAATAAAATACAGTATACGGCTCTCTGACCTATTCCAACATAGCAATCCTTTTGTCTAACTTCATAGCTGCAGGACCACCCATCTGCAAGATCACAGGTGTTAGACCTCTGATTTTAAAGCCCTAGAAGGATTAACTAAAAATAATGTAACTACTGGGCTGATTGTGAGGCTTATCTGGCAAACTGAAACCTATGAACATGTTGTAGCAAATGGCAAGAATCAGGGACCACATGGCACCTTTGATTTTACACCCCTCAAGACTCATTCACAAACAAACAAGAGAGTGACAATCCTTGAAGTGACTCAAGCTATTTTTTGCAGAAAGGTAAAATTGCTATAGCTAGATGGACAGGGGAGCAGACAGGAAACGCGCACTGTTTGGAATCTGCTGGCTTTTGGAGTATTTTGAAAAGTACAACTTGCAGATAGGGCTCAAGAGGGAAAAGTGACATCCTTTAAAATGGGCCCTGTGTGCCACAGCATCAGTTTTGTTCTTGTGCACAGGGAATCCCATAAGCTATACCTGTTTGTTACCAGTGCTATGAAAAAGAAATGACCTTCCCCTAACAGTGTGTGACATTAACAGAGATGTAGATTTTGAATTGATTCAGAATTGGGAGCCTTCCTGGGTGCAAAAGATATTGCGAACCAGAAACATCTCAATCCATTGTCTCTATTGTGCCATGAAAATATTTGTGCCCTTTGGGGCCAGATCCTTGCCTGGTGTAAGTCTCCATAGTTCCAATTACTTCTATGAAGCTACACCAATTGCTACCAGCTGAGGATCAAGCCCTTGGATTTTATCTGAAGGATTTCCGCAAGCGATGGAAAAAAAAACCCCAACCATTTCAGGTTTAACGCTTCTCTGTATAAAACTGAAATGTCATTGCATGTAGTGATGTGAAGAAAAAAAACAAACAAACCCCCCTGAAACACAGACAGGAAAACTATAGCTGTGAGTTCTGACAGTAATAAAAACATTCCTGGATTGATTCCAGAGAATTTATTGAACAGAATTTAGTTAGTTGGGTTCTTTGGAGTTAGTTAGTTTGTTTTTGCTTTTTAAAAAGATTGCACATCACTTAATTTTTATGAGCTCAATTATGCCTTTAAGGCTCAGCCCAGCATAGGGGGTGATGTGGCAACTTCTCAAGAGAGAGCACTGCAAGACAGAATGCGTTGTGGGTGCACACAGGCCGAATATGTATCACTGCAACCCTTTATAGGCTTGAATTTTGTATTATCAATTGAAAGTCACTGGCTCCTGAGTGGAAAGCCAGATGTACAGTGAATAGGAGATTGGAGCCACCGCTCTGCCTTCCTTCCACCTCTTCCTGCCCCCTTTGGAGCTCTGTGCATGCCAAGGGAGTAAGGAAGACAGAGTCCCTGAACTCGCTCAAGTACAGGGGCTACAGAACCTGACCCTCACCAAGCCCTACAAGGTTAGAAAACGTTACACACACACACAGTTGAGAGATGCTCCCTTCACTCATACACATACCCTTCCACTCTGTATGGCCCATCCAGAATCTAACCCTATCTAACTATGAGAGGTTTGATGGGAAGGACATGGGATGTATCTCATGTGTTGTAAGACAAGTGCCGCTTGTGATTTATTTAGAATAAGCCACCCCTGCTCTGGGTATTTTTTGCATAATTTAAAACATTCACAATATTAAAACCAAATACAAAACATAAGAGAATAAACTGCTCATATCACCTGCCCCACAGGCCAAGCAGTAGCGAATACCGAGGGCCATGCTGTCCTTCGGCCCATCCCCTTCCCAAAGGTCAGAGAAATCAATGGCTCTTGCAAGCACATCCAGAAGGTTAACAAATCTGAGCTCTTGTAGGCCAACAGGGGAAGCAAAACTAGGGGTATGGCTACACTTCGAATTTCGTGTGAGTGTGGTCGGAGCGGCAGCGCTGGGAGAGAGCTCTCCCAGCGCTGCATGTAAACCACATCCTTTATGGGTGTAGCGTGCAGAGCTGGGAGCCGCGCTCCCAGCGCTGCCGCCCTGATTACACTGACGCTTTACAGCACTGTATCTTGCAGCGATCAGGGGGGTGTTTTTTCACACCCTTGAGCATGAAACTTGCAGCGCTGTAAAGTGTGAGTGTAGCCAAGGTCCTAGAAATCAAGATAGTCACAAACACCGAAAGTATCTGTAAGAAACACATCCATCCTTATTAGCTTTTGCAAACCAAGCAACAGGGACTAGGAAAATGACCAGTGCTGACTGCATTCCCACATTCAGTGTCCTGCAAATACCGAGTCCTCAGCACCCCACACAACCCTGCCCAGCAGCCCCCTTTACAAAGTTCATTGCAAAGTTCCTGATCCAAGCTGCTTGTGGCTTCACAGCACTGCCACCAGGAGGGCTCTCCAAGATGAGTGTTAAAGGAGCAGCGGGACTGATACTGTATCTAATGTGGCACAGGGTTCCTCCAGCACAATGCGCCCAGACTAATGAATGGCAGTGCCCTGGAGAGCAAACAAACAGGGAAAGGTTTTATTTTCAAAGGAATCATATTGCACTTCAATGAAGATTCCCTCCCCGCACCCCACAAAAAAAGTTTTAATATACACACTAAATTAAGCTTGAAAAAAGGGGACATTTCATCTTTAATCTATTTACTTCTGAATATTTAACATACAATTCTGGCACCAATCACCAGATTTAACTGGAAAATTACTTACTAATCTGTTTGCTTATTTGGAATAATTGGGTAGGCTGCCAGGGAAGAGGATTTCCTACCCTGTTTAATATCTCAGTTAGTAGTCCAATTTCAGCTTGGCGGCATAATTACTCTGACAGAGCTGTAGCCACAGGGCCTGTGAGTGGGGCTGCTTTTTAAACCGTAAATTATGGAGGATTAGCATTTATGAATTTTAAATCAGGGCTGTGGTAGGAGACACTAAAGCTGCTTAGAGCTTACAAACCACTGCATTCAATCACCAGTCATTAACACTTCCCTTCCCAGAGCTTTTTGCAACCATACTAATAAAAACACATTTGCAATCTTCTTGGGGAACGGTGTTTGGATCCACATTCTGGCAAAAGGTGTCACAATTCGGGCTGACCAAGATTTGCCTCCAAACATAAAACTGAGAAGCTCTCTCCCTTATCTGGTTCCTGCTGCTGCTTCTAACAGATGGGGAACTGTGTCATTTGATTCTGAGGATATCAGCGTTAGTATATTTAAACAATTACAAATATTAAAAACACAGCTGAAATCAGAGTTGCAATGTGGGTGTTCTGCAGAGAGCTGAACCCTGCCATGCTTCTAGCTCAGGAGCTTATTGTGAGCTTATTGCTGTTGTGTTTGCTCGTCAGGCCCATGATGAATCGTTGTGGGGTAAATCTTTCCTTTGATGTATGCGTGTAACTTCTTTTAAAGCCAATGAGAGTCATGTACATGCACTGAGGGTAGAATATTCTGTGCCCTGAAGAGTGAGCCTTAAAGAAACCTGACAAAAATGGTACCACTTCGAAATTACAAGTCACTCCACTCAGGAGTCCAAAGAGCTCTGAAGCCACACTATGTACATCCAAATGAAAGTGTTATGCCTTTATTCCTTTATGAACATGTCTGTATGTCTCTCTTGCATTGAGGGTCCAATTCAGCAAAGTACTTCAGGAAGTAGCGTAATAGCGAGTGCCTGGTGTTACCATCTGGGAGGCCAGAGATGCACACAGGAATCCAGAATTGTTAGCGTAAGGTCCCACAAGGAAAATTTATTTATAACAGCTCCTGCATGACTGAATGTAAAGGGAAAAATATGTACTGCATGAAATTATATACATAAGAACATAAGAGCTTCCCTGCTCTGTCAGATCATGGTCCATCTTGCCCAGTATCCTGTTTCTGACAGTGGCCCATACCAGACCTTCAGGGGCACTGTACAGAACAAGGCAATGATGGAGTGATCCACTTGGCTTCCATACATGGCTTCTGATAGCTAGAGGTTTAGGGGCCCCTGGAACAAAGGTTGCATCCCTGACCATCTTGGCTAATAGCCATTGATGGGCCTACCCTCTATGAATTTATCCAGTCCTTTTTTGAACCCAGTTTAATTTTGGTCTTCACAACCTCCCATGGCAACAAGTTCCATAGGTCAGTTGTGCATTGTGTGAAAAAGTACTTTCTCTTGTTTGTATTAAACCCGCTGCCCATTAATTTAACTGGGGGACCCCCAGGTTTTTGTATTGTGTGAAAAGATAAACAACATTTCTCTATGCACTTTTTCTGTACCGTTCACGATTTGAGAGACCTCTATCATATCCTCCCTTAGTCTTCTCTTTTCTAAGCTGAACAGCACTAATCTTTTTAGTCTCTCATCGCGTGGAAGCTGTTCCATACCCTTGATCATCTTTGTTGACCTTCTCTGAACCTTTTCCACTTCCATTATATCGTTTTTGAGACAAAACATTCAGAATTGGACACAGTATTAAAGGAGCAGGTGCACCAAGGGTTAATATAGTGGAATTGTGGTATTTTCTGTCTTTTTTTTAATTGTTTTGCTAATAGTTGCTACCATGCTGTTAGCCTTTTGACTACTACTGTGCACTGAGCTGAAGTTTTCAGAGAATGATCTATGGTGATTCCAAGATTTCTTTTTTGGGTGGGAACAGCTAACTTAGAACCCATGATTGTATATGCTTAATTGGGATTAATTTTTCAATGTGCATTACTTTGTCTAGTCATCCAGTTCTGAAAGATCCAGATGAAATTCCTCACAATCTGCCTTGGGCGTAACGGTCTTGAATAATTTTGTATTGTCTGCAAACTTTGCCATTACATGGTTTGCCCCTTTTCCAGATCATTAATTAAGATATTGAACAGCAAGATCCCAAACCAGATCCTTGGGGGACCCTGCTGTTCACTGACCATTTACTCCTACCCTTTCTTTCCTGTCTTTCAACCAGGTACTGATCCATGAGATGACCTTTCCTCTTACCCCAGGGCTTCTTAGTTTCCTTAAGATCCTTTGGCAAGGGACCTTGTCAAAGGCCTTCTGAAAGTCCAAGTACACTATATTGACTGGATCACCTTTATCCACATGCTTGTTAACTCACTCAAAGAATCTGAATAGATTGGAGAGGCATGATTTCCCTTTACAAAGGCCATGTTGACTCTTCCCCAGCAGAGAGGTAAATCATTGTGGGGCAGGAGGTGGGACTCGGAAAGACCTGGCTGGTGGCTCCTACCCTGAGCTAGCCTCAGTTGCTTGTCCTGGCTGGGCTGGGAAGACAGGACTTCCTCTTCCCCTGCATGACATCTGGGGATGGGTTAGACCCACCCCCATATTTTTCCCCCAGCTGCAGGACGCTCTGTAAACTGCCCACTCCCCACCCCTGTGCTTCCTGCACCCATCGCTCCTCAGCTGCACAGGGATCACTGTACAGGGAGCTGCTCCCCTAGCTGTCCCACCCCCATGCACTCAGACCCTCTCATAACCAGACCTTCCACTCGCCCCCACACACACTCAGAACCCCTGCTGCCAAGTCCCACTCCCCCTGCACCTGGACCACACCGACAAGCCATCCACACCTGGACCCCCACCCCACCATGCCCCAACTCATTGTACCTGGATCCCCACCCCACTGATCCCCATTCTCCCCCACCCAGACCCCCCCCGCTGAGCCTCAACCACCTATGCTGGGCCCCCTGCAGAGTCCTTATTACCATTGCACCCAGAACACCCCAACAAGCCCCTGTGCATCCCCCCCACATACCTGGATCCCGCACTGAGCCGCCCACATCCAGATTGCCCCAGACAGAACCTCTGAACCCACACTTGGATCCTGCCTTGCTGAGCCTGCCTGCCCCACACCTGGTGCCCCTGGCATGGAGGGGCAGGGCCCTGGGATGTTTCTGGGGCAGGCCTGGTCCTTGTGCTGTATCTGGGTTAGGTGCAGCCTCATCGCTGAGTCCGTGTCCCAGGGGGAGCTGCACAGTGATCTCCCACCTTTGTGAAGACAGTGGTCTGTGCTCCCCAATGCCATGCCAGGGCTGTCGCATTTATTTGACAAAATGTGCAGAATTTTGCAGAATTTTAAAATATTGTGCACAGAGTTATTTATTTATTTTTGGTGCAGAATGCCCTTAAGAGTAAATTTCATATTTGAGTTCCTTCAAAACTCTTGGGTGAATGTCACCTGGCCCTGGAGACTTATTGCTGTTTAGTTTATTAATTTGTTCTAAAACCTCTGCTATTGACACATCAGTTTGGGACAGTGCTTGTGATTTGCCACCCAAAACAAATAGCTCTGACGTGAGTATCTCCCTCATACCCTCTTCATGAAGACTGATGCAAAAAATTCATTTAGCTTCTCAGTAATGGCCTTGTCTTCCTTGAGTGTGCCTGTAAGCGGGTGTGGCCGGGGCTCGACCCTCTCTGGTGAGGAGTGGAGCCACGCTGGCCCACTCCTGTAACAAACACTGAGTCAGTAAGCTCAGGCCTTTGGGCAAGGCTGAGCAACAATAACAGTTTTAAAGGCCCAGCTCTAGGTCAGGGCGGAGCAGCAAACGCTGTGTCAGTAAGCTCAGGTCTTGGGTCAGGGCTGAGCAACAGTAACAGTTTTAAAGGCCCAACCCTAGATCAGGGTGGGGCAGCAAACGCTGAGTCAGTAGGCTCAGGCTTTGGCCTCCTCCATCCAGGGAAAAGCGGGAGTCTGCCAGCCAGGAGTTGGGTGGTGGGGGGACGCAGGCCCTCCCACTCCACTGCATCCCAGCCCAGGGCCCTAACAGCAGCTGTCACTCCGCTGGGTCAGTCAGTGGGGATCCTGGCCGCAACACACTGACATAGCCTCCGGCAATTCCGCAGCCTGAATGGAGTCGGCTGCCCCAAGGCTGCTTCCGCACTCCCCCTCAGGACCTACCTGGGTCCTAAAGTCGGACTCTGAAGAGTCCACGAGCATAGGCTCATCGCGACTGGGGCTGGGTGGTAGGTCCGAGAGTTCCTCGGGATACTCGGGCCACGGTAGCACCGGTGGCTCCTCTGGGTAGCAGGGTGCGGGGAAGCTCAGACAGCTCCTCCTGGTAATGAGCGCGGGGGAACTCCGGCCAGTCGGGGTGGCTCCCCTGGGTCGCCGGAGTCTCCCAGTCTCGGGCTCCCTGAGGGACGTCTGATCTCTCCAGCTGTTGGGGTCTGATGGAGCTCTGAGGGCCGGCTTTTATAGTTCTGGGTCGCCACCTGACCCTTTGAGAGGCGGGCTCAAAGCTCTGTAGCTCCGCCCACTCTGGCCTCTGGCGAGGCTCGACCCTCTCCAGGGAGGAGAGGAGCCACGCCAGCCCACTACAGTGCCTTTAACACCTTCGTTGTCTAGTGGCATCACTGCTTGTTTGGCGGGGTTCCTGCTTCTGATGTAATTTAAAAAAAAAAAATTACAGTTAGCTTTTGCATCTTGAGCAAGTTGCTTCTCACATTCTTTCTTGACCTGCCCATATTATTATTTTGCATTTTACTTGCCAGTTTGTGTTCCTTCCTATTTTTGCAATTAGGATTTGACTTCCAAATTTTAAAAGATGCCTTTTTGCCTTCAATGATCTCCATTACTGTACTGTCTTTTTTTGATTTGGATATAGATTTAGTCTGAGCCTCTATTATGATCTTTTTAAGTATCCTCCATGCTGCTTGCAGACATTTTACTCTTGTGATGCTCTTTTTAATTTCTGTCTAACTAGCATCGTCATTCTTGTGTATTTCCCCTTTTTGAAATTAAATACTACTGTGGTGGGTATTTTTGTGTGTGGGTATTTTCCCCCTACCCCAATGCTAAATTTACCATTACCAAACGATTCAGCTATAATTACTTCTTGGATCAGATCCTGTGCTCCACTTAGGACTAAATCAAGAATTTCTTCTCCCCTTGTTGGTTCCAGAACTAGCAGGAGCAGTCATTTATGGCTAGAAATTTTATCTCTGCATCACATCCTGAGGTGATATTTACCCAGTCAATATGGCAATAGTTGAAATCCCCCATTATTATTGTGTATTCTGATTTTGTAGCCTCTCAATCTCCCTTAGCATTTCACAATCACTGTCAGCATCCTGGTCAGATGGACAGCAGTATATTCCTACTGCTATACTCTTTATTATTCAAGCATGGAATTTCTATCTGTAGAGATTCTATATACAGTTTGATTCATTTAAGATTTTTACAATATTTGACGCTATGCTTTCTTTCACATATAGTGCCACTCCCCAGCCAACATGACCTACTCTGTCATTCCTATATATTTTGTACCCTGGTATTACCATGTTCCATGAACTATCCTCATTCCACCAACTTTCTGCAATGCCTATTATATCAATATCCTCATATAATGCCTGCCACTCTAGTTCACTCAAGTATTTAGACTTCTAGAATTTGTCAATATTCAGTTGCTTGCCTTCATGTGTTATGTTTAAATAGGACTCTCTCGTGTTTGACTGTTCCACACTGACTCCTACCTATACTTAACCAACTTCTTTCTATCTTATATAGTACAATAAATGAATGTACAGAATGCAAGAAAATTATTAGGGGATAAAGAAAGAACTGACACTTAGCTAAAATCCTGAAGGAAAGGTGGATTTTTTTCAGGTTCTCTGAAGATAAGAACAACTATTCTCCCCTCCCCCACTTCTAAATATTATTTTTCATGTATATTTGCAAGGACTATGGCTCATCAAGGTTACATCCAGCTGGACTCAAGAAGAAATTATCTTCCATTGCAAAGTATTGCACCATTAGGTGGGTTTTATATCTTTTCCCCAAAGCATCCAGCACTGATCACTGATAGACAGGACACTGGATTACATGGAGATATGCTGAAGTCAATGGGACTATTCACATGATTAAAGTTAGGCACATGGAGTAAAATTTTCAAAAGCGCCTAAGTTCCATTTTTAAAAGTTCTGACGTGACTTAAGAATCTAATTCTCATTGAAAGTCAATGGGACTTAGATGCTTAGAAGCCTAAGTCAAAGAGATTTAGGCTATTAAGTCACTTAAGCACTTTTGAATATTTTACCCATGCTAAAGTTCTTGTGTGATGTGCATCATGCTGGAATGTATCAAGAAATAAATAGACTTTTAACTTAGCAAGCAACAAGCAAATTTTAGACCACTGAGATCATGTACAGACAGACTATCGTCTTGTTTGCAGACAAGTTATAGAACAAAGTGGGGTATGGCAAGGACCTCTTCTGGCAAATTTTATAGATTTCCAGAAGGCTTTTGACAGGATGCACAAATACAGTGTTTGGAAAAATATGACATACTACAGAATACCAGCAAAAATAATAAGAATCAAGGATCTACAGCAGGGATTGACAACCTTTCAGCAGTAGTGTGCCAAGTCTTCATTAATTCTCTAATTTAAGGTTTTGCGTGCCAGTAATACATTTTAACGTTTTTAGAAGGTCTCTTTCTCTAAGTCTATAATATATAACTAAACTATTGTTGTATGTAAAGTAAATAAGGTTTTTAAAATGTCTAAGAAGCTTCATTTAAAATTAAATTAAAATGCAGAGCCCCCTGGACCGGTGGCCAGGACCTAGGCAGTGTGAGTGCCACTGAAAATCAGCTCGCATGCCACCTTTGGCATGCATGCCATAGGTTGCCTACCCCTGATCTATAGGATACTGTCAAATGTGCAATCAGAGATGGTGACCACATCACTCAGGGTGGTTAAGCACTGGAATAAATTGCCCAGGGAGCTTGTGGAATCTCCATCATTAGAGATTTTTAAGAACAGGTTAGACAAACACCTGTCAGGGATGGTCAATATAATACTTAGTCCTGCCATGAGTGCAGGAGACTGGACTAGATCACCTCTCAAGGTCCCTTCCAGTCCTATGATTCTATCAGCCAATGGCTTGTAGTGACAACTGCATTATGTCTCCATTATTGCTTGCACTGGTCATTGACTATCTCATGAGGAAAGTAACTGAAGAAGGTAGCCAAAGAATTTTATGGATAAATGATATATTCAATTGGATGACCTTATTTTCCCTGATGATGTTGCCCTGCTTAGTACAACACACTGCTCAATGGAAGAAAAGAACCAGTTTTTGGCACATGCAGCAAAGCAAGTTGATTTGTTCATCAACATGAGGAAGACAAAATATATAGCTATCAGTTTCCCAAAACTAATCATTAGTGTAGATCAGGGGTTGGCAACCTATGGCACACGAGCCAATTTTTAATGGCACGCGGCTGCCTGCTGGTAAAAATCCTGCCGACGCAGCAAGCCATGGGGTCCGCAGTCCTGGGCCGGAGCGCTGGCAGAGCGCAGCAAGCCGCCGGCCCCTCCCCAGCCTTCCCCCAGAGCTCTGTGGCGGCGCACGCAGCGCTCTGAGGGCTGGGGCTGCGTGCTCCCGCGGGGCAGCATTTGGCTCCATGGAGAGGTAAAGATGCTCCCCGCTCATCCGGAGCCCTGTTGTTGCACGCACATAGTCTGAGGGGCGGGGCGGGGCGGGACTGCGCACGTGGTAGCGGCAGGGCTCCAGAGGAGCGGGGAGCCTCCTGGTAAGGGTGCCGGGGGGGGCAGTCAAGGGACAGGGAGCAGGGTGGGTTGGATGGGGGGGTGGTTAGAGGTGGGGCTCTCTGGAGGGGTCAGTCATGGGGCAGGAGAGGGTTGGATGAGGCATGGGAGTTCCGGGGTCTGTTTGGGGGGTGGATAGGGGTCAAGGCAGTCAGGGGACAGGGAGCAGGGAGGGTCCTGGGGGAGCAGTTAGGGTGGGGGGGTTCTGGAGGGGGTGGTCAGGGGACAAGGAGCTGGGGGGGTTGGATGAGTTGGGAGTTCTGGGGGGGCTGTCTGGAGCAGGGGGTGGAAGGGGTTGGGCAGGCAGGGGCAGTGGGGGGTTTGTATAGGTCAGAGTTGGGGTCCTGTCAGGGAGCGAGGTGCGTTAGATAGGCCTTGGAGTCCAGAGGTCTGTCTGGATGAAGAGGTGTGGATTTAAGGGTGGGGACAGTCAGGGGACAGGTAGGGGCGGGATCCTAGGGGTCAGTCAGGGGACAGGGGAAGGGAGCTTAGATAGGGAGTGGGGTCCCAGGAGGGGGTAGTCGGGACAATTGAGCAGTTGGGGGTTAGGGGGGAGGGCAAGTCCACCCAGCCCATCTTCCCTGACCAAAACACCCACCCCACACCCTGCCTGAAGCCTGTACCCACCCGGCCCTCCGTTGACTTTTCAACTGCCCGATCATGACCGCATAGCCCTGACCCTGGCACCCACCACATCCAACCCAGCCCCTACCTGACACCTGCACCCTCACATACACCAGCCCTTACTCTTGAACCTCCACAATCCCCAGCCCCCCACATCCCATGCACCCCGCACAATCCCATCACCATCCTGAGCACCAAGTGGGAGTCCACATTCCCCACCTGCACCCTCACACCAAATGGGAGCTGCCCAGGTAAGTGCCCCCAACCAAACTCCTGCCCCAACCTGAGCCCCCTCCTTCATTCTAGACTCCATAGTCCAGACCTTCACCCAGACCCTGTGCAGTGCATTCCCACCCTCAGCTTAGTGCCAGGAGAGAGGAGAGAATGGACGCAAAACCAGGAGAAGTTAGGTAATCCACTGTATGTGGAATAGGGCCGGGACCCCAAACCGGCAGCGGGCTGAGTGGGTCCAGCAGCCAGGATCCCGGCTGGTAGGAGCCGGAGGATGGAAACCCTGAGTGGCAGTGGGCTGAGCCACTCAGCCCACAGCTGTTCTGGGGTCCCTGCTGCCGGCCCCGCACAGCCCGCTGCCGGTCTGGGGTTCTGGCTGCCAGACCCTTCCCAGCTGGGGTCCCAGCCGCAGGCCCCACTCAGCCCACTGCCGGCCTAGGTGAACGGAATCCCAGACCAGCAGTAGGCTGAGCAGGCCGGTGGCGTAAGATCAACATTTTAATTTAATTTTAAATGAAGCTTCTTAAATATTTTAAAAACCTTATTTACTTTACATACAACAATAGTTTAGTTATATAGTATAGACCTATAGAAAGAGATCTTCTAAAAATTTAAAATGTATTACTAGCACGTGAAACCTTAAATTAGAGTGAATAAATGAAGACTCGGCACAGCACTTCTGAAAGGTTGCCGACCCCTAGTGTAGATGAAGTAATTTTACCTGTCTAGGAAATGAGATATGTAGTGATGAACACACCATGCTAGATGTCACAGACAGGGCCGGCTCTGAGCACCAGTGCAGCAAGCTGGTGTTTGGGGTGGTCCATGGAAGGGGGCAGCACGTCCAGCTCTTTGGCAGCAGGTCCCTCAGTCCCTATCATAGGGAAGGACCAGCCACTGAAGGATGAAGTGGCTGCGGTGGCAGTTTTGTTTTTTTTCCCCCGCCGCTTGGGGCAACATAAACCCTGGAGCCGGCTCTGGTCAAGAAGCAAATGTTAAATGCAGCAAACAACTTTCATAAACCTGAAAAGATTTGAAAAAGTAGCATGATTGGCATTGACACAAAAAGATGAATGTTTAACACATCTGTCCTCCTTTATGGAAATCTACAGCAGAAATCAATAAGATCAATTCATTCCAAAGTAATTGCCTGTGAAAGCTTTGGAAATAGCTTTTTGCAACATCCGAAATTCTAAAAGTAGAGCAAACCAATCTAAGGCATCAACATGATAAGACGACAACAATGGATATATTTAAGGATGCCACCAACCCGGCTTCCATGGCAAATGATAATATAGACACCATCTGGAAGGAAAAAAAGAAAGAAAGATACCGTGCTGAATCAGGGCCTAAACTCCTACCCATACCAGTGAAACCTAAGCTAGTGGAAGCTAAGGAAGAACGGTTTATATGGAACCCTGAATAGCTTTTCTCTTTCATCCATCTTTCTACCACCAGACCCTGGAGGAAAAGTGAACTCCCGGCAATGCTATCCTTCTATCAAGAACTCCACTGATAGGGTGGCAGGTCCCCAGAACCTATTGAGAGATGTAGAAATAAACTTCAGACAGATCTGAGTCCAATTAAGGGACCACCCAGAGACTGGATTTTCTTTCCCACTGAAGCCAGATAAATAAGACTCTATGTAGCTGACCTCCTCTTTTCTCTGAAGGCCAGGTGAGTCACAGATGTCATGTATAATCCCACCTCTGCAAGAAACACCCAAACCAACATGGAACAAGTGTTCCTGATTGTGCATGGAGCAATTACGGAACATACCTATACGACTCTAATAATCAGACCTGGATGCTCCCGAAGCGTAGGGTCTGGGCAGAAGGGCAGATATGGAAGAAGTGTTCATCCTCCTCTTTTTCTCCCCATCTCTTCCACCATTTTTAGGCCTTTCCTCATTACAGTTATTAATTACCCAAGGTTCCTTCAGTGATGGATTACACTGTGTATATTACAAGTGTCAAGGGAAAGAAGAAGCATAGGTTCAGCACTGAAATGAGTGAAAAGTTACCTTCAAGTGCTCTCTTTCTCCCCCTTTAAATATCAGAGAATGAATGAGAAAAGCAGAGAGAGTCAAAGCCTGGATTGACACTCCAAAGAATATATATTTTTGTATTAAGTGCTATTAGTCTGGAGAACCAGCAAGACTGACAGAGGCGGTAAGACACATGGCCACCAAAAGATAAGGCCTCAATTCTGAGCTGTGGCTGAGCTATACCAGGAGATTGGGAGTGGAGGGGAATGTGGCTTTACACCACTTTTGCAGACACCTGGTTTCTGGGGCCAGCTGGAAGCCAGTTTGGTTCTCCACAGAAAGCAGAGCAGGGTCTGAGCTACCCTAATTTATATTCAGCCACAGCAGCCCCTAAGGGCCACTCTTGTAGCTCAGAATAGCTGGAGTGCAGCATGATTCAGCCATGCCCCCGTCCAAACACCTTCTGTTCACACCACTTCTCACTCCTACTACAATGAGGAGGAGGGAGAATATGAGGGGTGGTGACGGACAGCTATTTCAGCATCTTTACATGGCTCATGAAATCTCTTAACCCCAAAGGGCTGGTTATGCTGGGTATGTGGCCCTTTGATTTGGGCAGAGACGAGATAAAGATTGCAGTGGAGACCAGAATCAAAACCTAACTTAGATTTTCCTTGACCATCAGAGACTGAAAGGAGAAGGAAAGGAAAGAACTTGGACTGAGCCTCAACACAACACTCCTACATGTATGAGATTCCTTAGCATTTTGGTGATATGCACCTATCCCAGTGGTATTGCAGATTCACTTCAAAAATACTGATGGGAGCTACAGAATACAGTTTAATCCTTAAAAAGAACAGGAGTACTTGTGGCAGAAATACTTAAAGACTAACAAATTTATTTGAGCATAAGCTTTCGTGGGCTATAGCCCACTTCTTCGGATGCACAGAATGGAACTTATAAGAAGAGTATATATATAAATACAGAGAAGACGCCATACCAGTTCTAAAATGCTAATTAATTAAGATGACCTGTTATCAGCAGGAAAAAAACTTTTGTAGTGATAATCAAGATGGTCAATTACAGACAGTTGACAAGAGGTGTAAGGATAGTTATCATAAGGAAATAGATTCAAGTAGTGTAATGTGCCTCAAAAGAAGATGATGTTCCTTCAGATTTAATTTTTATAGCACAATATTTCCGAGTGCAGTCAAATCTACTGTCTTTTTACAGTGTTTCCCTACATAGCTTTGAAAGTGTCCAGGGCCGGCGCTTCCATTAGGCGACCCTAAGCGGTCGCCTAGGGCGCCAAGATTCAGGCGGCAGAATTTTGTGCGCTCTCCACGGGGAGCTCAGGAGCTGCCGGTTCCGTTCCAGTCGCACCGCCGAAGAACGACCTTCTGCCGACGTGGCGCGGAAAACAGCGGCAGGCAATTGAGCAGCTCAGTGACTGCCGCTGTCACCTACAACATTTTGGTGGAGGGTTCTTCTTCGGCGGCGCGATGGGAGTGGAACCGGAAGCTCTCGCGCCCTCTGTGAGGAGCGCACAAAATGCCACCCCCCCCGCCCCCGAATTCTGTCTAGGGCACCAGAAACCTTGGCGCTGCTCCTGAAAGTGTCTCAAAACTTGTGGAGGAAAAAGGTTTTTTCGACAGTATACAGGATGAAGGTATAGCACCAGATATAGCTTTGACTTGGAAATATCTCCTCAGAAGGTTTAATATGATTCCTCTGCCTGAGACATGTATAATGTATGAAGCAATCCTGTCCAGTTTCCTCTCAAAGCCAGCTGAACAATCTCCTTTCATTGGTCATTGTGCCTTAAAAGCAACTCCTCTACACAACCAGGTGGCTAGTCACACAGCCTTGGATTTTTATCCTTTATAACTAGACACATTTCAAATATAAATAACACTACCTCTCCCAAAAGTTGGTTACTTACAAACCGAGAAAGACACTGCCATTTCCTCTGACATGGATTATATAATATTATTTGGATTCTTTCCAGCTTTGTATGTCGGGATGGGAGGGAATCTTTCTCCAGTCACTTATCCAGATGGAGACCTGGCTTTGTAGGACACCATCAACAGTGTGTCTGGGAGACCTGCTCTGGAGAGATACCTGTCCACTTCTGAATAATAAAGCAGAAAGTATCTATGAAAAGCTACTCGCCTGGCACTCTTTCTAATTTCTCTGCTCTCACAGACCCTCAACATCAAATGAAATGCTGTAAAGTTAGAAAGCTAGAAGTGGTTACAGCTTTTTTGTAACTCTTGGGGGGAGAGACAGATTATACATGTAACCCTTCTGCCCATCTGAGTTGGCAGCAACAAGGACCAGGTTCAGTATCTAGGGGTTCCGTTTCAATAATGCAATGCAAAACCGGCTCAAGTCCCCACCCAGTGACTTGGGACAATTACATACCATCCGCCGGGTGCCTCTAAGAGGCAATACTTTCTCTCTCACAATCACAGAATCTGAGTGTAGCAAAATCCTTTTACTAAAGGAGGGAAACAATGTGGCATTATGTTGGGGAAACACCACAAACAGGATTCATAACACAAACCATGAGCAAAAGACCCACCCCCAAGTAAGTTTGGTAGTATCCTTTTCCACTCAGAGTCTTAAGTCCAGCAACCTAAAAAATCACCCAAAGTCCCAAAAGTCTCTTTAGTCCAACAACCCAAAGGCCTCTCTCCCTGGTCAGTGCAGCCCCAGAGTTCAAAAGTTTATCTGCAATGTTTTACCTTCCAGCCTGGTGGGGGAGAGGAGCACAGCGGTGTTAAGGGGCACCTTACATGGTCTGAGGCTGACTGCCCCATCTTTCCATGGGGTTCTGCTGCAGCCTTCACCATGAGCCATTCCACCAGCCGCTTCGCTCTGCTCTATCAGCTGTCCCATGAGCCACTCCAGTCGTCCCACAAACTGTACTGGTCCACCAGCCACTCAGCAACATAGCTTCAGTCCCCTGCACAGCACTCAGTGATTTCAGCTTGTAGTAGGGGAGCCTCAGTATTGGTGCACTATTTGCCCAAAGTGAATTCAGCTTAGCAGTCTGTAACTAGACTCCTAATGGAATTAAAATTAGCTCTGATATTCCACAGTAGAGAGAGAAGCAGATGCAATTGGTATTTCAGGCCCTCAAAAGGGCCTATACCATCAGGTACAAGTACCTGTTCCCAGCCTCTCTCAATTCACTAGGTTTTGGAACCTATGTCCCTTGTCTAGTGAGTGCTACTTAGCTGCTGGCGAGTTCCTCTGTCATAAAAAACAGTTTCATTGTCCTTGATTCACATAATCAGGGTAACAACACTTTATTCTTCCTGGCCCAATACCAGAGAAACTGGGGATCCCACAGCAGCCGAAGTGATATTTGGGCTCCTGTGGGTTCATGCTAGGCGGGGTGGGTGTGCTTATGCAAACAAGATCAGCCCCTGAAGTTCTTTTCCACAACTCACCACAATTCATCACCAGATGTCAGGGTAGAGCTCATCCTGACTCTGCTTACATATTCCCTCAAGCTGAAAATTTGGCATCTTGACAAATCACACTCCCTATTATACCAGCTTACTAGTTCCCTCCAAAGAGCCTCAGATAGCCCACTTTAGCTTCCACAAGCCTGTGTGCTATATGTATTGACTCCTCACTAGTCACCCCAGGTGCATCATAAGTTATCCGTTTTACTGGTCTTGTTACCCTGTCTCATCTATTGAGAATGTCTGTTGCCGTGGTAGGGGGGACATCCTCTTGAGCGACGGGTGGAGAGGTTTCCTTTGAGAGCCCCTCGGCTACTGCAATAGGCCCCTGCATTTCTAGTTCTAACAATGGAGGGTCCAAGGTGCCCAGGACATCCTCCATCTGTATGTCTCCACTGTCCAATAAACTGTGTGTGTCATCACATGGGGGTCCCACCAGCGGCATGGGGTGTCAGAAATGACCTAAATACTTCCGCCATGGGGTTAAGGGCGGAAGAGGGGGAGCTCTCTTTTGGTTCAGCTGATCGAGACTGAAATTTTGTCTCCACTCCAGGATACACCATGGTTGTGTCTTCCTCTTCAGACTCACTCTTGGATGTGCTGCATAGTGGTAGGTCAGCTGCAGGGGGCCGGTTGTCCATGTTGGATGGCGGCTTTGGTCCAGAACCTTTGTTCTGCCCGGTTGCCCGGTTGCCCTGTTGTGGCCCATCTCATAAGGGGTGCCTATCAATTCCCCCACAGGGAGAAAAAGGTTTCTATGCGCTGCCTTTGTCTGCCCTGGACCCTCTTCAGGTTTGATCTTGTAGACCAGCAAGTCTCCTAGTTTTTCCATCACCGAGTAAGGTATGGCCTTCCATCTGTCAGCTATCTTGTGTTTGCCAGCAATACCCAAATTTCGCAGCAGGACTGGCTGGAGTTCTTGCAAACATACCCTAGTGTCATATCGATGTTTGTTGTGGTCTTCTGAGCAGCAGATGTAGCTAAGTGATAAGCATCCCACAGCTTCTCTCTTAGTCGGGATACATATTGCTGATGAGTTTCGTAGCTATCTCTATTCTCTGATACATCAAAGCACAGGTCTATGGGAAATTTTGGTTCTCGCCCAAACATCAAGAGATATGAGGTGACTCCTGTAGCATCGTTCTTTATAGAGTTGTAGGCATGCACCAAAAATGTGACATGTTGGCTCCAGGTTGCTTTCTGCTCTGGTCGCAAAGTCTCCAACGTATCTAATAGGGTTAGGTTGAAGCTCTCTGGCTGATTTTAATTCCCTCTATCCTCAGCGCCTCCTTCATAAGGTGACTCTCAAAGTCCCGCCCCTGATCCAAGTGTATCCAGGCTAGGAATCCATAAACTGAGAAATATTTTTCCCACAGTACTTAAGTGACAGTGGTGGCCCTCTGATCATGTGTGGGATATGCCTGCGCATACCGCGTAAAATGGTCAGTCACTACTAGAATGTTTCCAACATTCTTCTTGTCTAATTCTAGAGACAAGACATCAATGCATACCAGCTCCAGAGGTTTGTTGCTGGTGATGTTCTTCAGATATGCAGCCCTCATGGCAGAGTTTTCCTTTGAACACATCAAGCGCAGGCCTCACATTTCCTGTGAACATCTTCAGCCATCCAGGGCCAATAGAACCTACTACGAATAAGTTCCAGGGTCCTCTCCATCCTAAATATCCCAAGTCATCATGCAGGGCCCTCATTGCCAGGGCTCTGTACTCTTTCGGCAGCACTAGTTGAGTTCATTGCTTTTGTAAACGGTCTGTGGTCATGGTGTAGCACCCCCTGAATCAGTTTTGGTTTGGTCCATTCTCTCAATAGTAGTTTACCCTCTAGGTTAGGTTGGACAACCACAGCTGGGCTTCGCTCCTCCCTTTTGGCAAGTAGTGTATCACAAATGTCAGTATTTTGCAGCTGGGCTTCCTGCTAGTCAGCCGCATTGAACATGGGCAAGTGAGATTGGTCCAATGCAATATAGTTCACTGAAGCAGAAGGCATGCATTCAGGGGACAGACCCAAAGCTTCTGCAGCACACCCATGAAAGCTCTCATGGGTCTCTGGCTCTCGGCGACTCACACTGCAAATAACTGTCACTCCATCCATGGGTATCACTGCAACTTCTGGTGCCTGTGCATGCCTGGACAATGCATCTGCATCTACATTGCTTCTCCCTGATCGGTATTGAATGCTGAAGTCATAGCTAGCCAAAGCGGCCACTCATCTTTGCCCTGTAGCATCCAGCTTAGCACTTGTTAACACATAAGTCAGTGGGTTGTTGTCTGTCCACACCTGGAACTGAGCACCATACAAGTAGTCTCAAAATTTCTCAGTGATGGCCCATTTCAAGGCCAAGAACTCCAGCTTGTGGGTGGGATAGCGAGTTTCACTATTAGAAAGGCCTCAGCTGGCAAGGGCTACAGGTTTACATTTGCCTTCCACTTCCTGGTACAGTACTGCTCCCAGACCCTCCAAACTGGCATCAGTATGCAGGATAAATGGCTTGCTTGGGTCAGCAAAGACTAGGACCAGTGCATGAGTCAGTCAAGTAATGATTTCTCGAAAAGCCCTTTCACATCTCTCATCACACCGTGGCTCAAATGGTTCGAAGGGGCCATAGTGACTCTGAACAGGAGGCTTTGGGGACCTCCCCTTATTTTTGGTCTTAGATTTGTTCTTGCTGGACTGGTATCCCTTGGTAAGATCATTCAGAGGTTTTACAATTGTAGCATAGTTTTTCACAAATCTGCTGTAGTAGCCACTAAACCCAAGAAAGGTCTTGAGTCCTCTGTAGTTACTTGGACATGGCCATGTAGTGAGTGCTTCTATTTTATTGGGATCAGTACTCACACCCTCTTGGGACATGATGTGACCCACATACTTCACTGAGGTTCTGCAGAACTGGCATTTGTTAACTGAAAGCTTCAAACCATAATCCTCCAGCCTATCAAGCACTTTAAGAAGTCTTTCTTCATGCTCCTCCAAGGTTCTTCCAAACACAATCAGGTCATCCAAATAAACTAACACTTGCAGTAAATTCATGTCTCCCACAACTTTCTCCATAAGATGTTGAAATGTGGCAGATGCTCCAGAAATCCCTTGGGGCATGTATTTGAACTGATAAAACCCCAATGGGCAGATGAAGGCTGTCTTCTCCTTATCTTCTTCTCCCAGAGGGATCTGGTAGTATCCACTCTGAAGATCCAACACAGAGAATCACTGGCTTCCCAGCAAACAGTCTAAGGCATCTTGGACTCAAGGCATTGTGTACTGGTCAACCACAGTACAGTGGTTTAGGGTGCAGTAGTCAATACACATCCAGATTTTCCCATTCTTTTTACGGACCACCACAATGGGTGAGGCGTATGGGCTGCGGGACTCTGTAGTGATGCCATTCACAGTCAGCTCCTGAAGATGTTGTCGCATATCTTCCATCTCAGAGAAAGCAATCCTCCCAGATCTCTCCCTGAAAGGTTGAGAGTCATGTAGTCTGATGTTGTGCTGTGACCAAAATAAGGAAGTACTAGAAAGCAGATAACATGGGGATGGGCATGAGTTAGATAGAAAACTTGCCCTTGCCAGATTTTCAGAAAAAAGGAGCATCAGATACAATTGAGATAAGTACCCCCTTTGTTAAACCAAGACTAGTTACACTACGTGTATAGTGTAACTTGTAAGATTGTCTACTACCTTACATCTTTTTATAACTATTTACAAGTGTGCCAGGTGAGTGTACACTGCTACCACTGGTAACAGTGAGTGGAAATTTCTGGTTGCATTTTATATCCAATTTGCACAGGTCCAAATGACTATCTTAGGATCAAGGCAGTGGAAGCCCCTTACTTTGTTCTCCATGGGCAGGATTTCAACTGGAAGCACAATGTTGAGCGTAAGCTGTACCACGCTAGGAGCAATACTGGGATGCACGGTGACTCTGGGACACACCTCTAAACCACAGCACCTCCCCTGCTTCTTTCTGAGATAGTGATTACTGCTGCCCTGCACCAGCTAGCCAAGGCTCTGCCCATTACCCACGCCCCTACTCAAGGAAGGGAGTGAGCAGATGCACAGCATCTACTTGCTCTTACATGCCCAGACCCAAGATCCAGTTTGTCTGCATATGGCAGGTTCTTATTCTCTCTCTAACTGCCTTGCACAGGAACTAATACAAGGATACCCCTACACCACATACTCACCATGGCAAGAGATGTGCAGTGTAGATGTAGCCCAAGTCAAATGTAACCCAACTTATTCTATCACCACCAATTTTTCAGAACATTCAGCACTGGTCTCACAATGCTAGTCTGAACTATGCAACCAGTTATCTGGGATTAGTTTTGTACATTTGGTTTTATGGCACACAAGAGAAGTTGCTGTATCAAGTTGATTCAGTACGTCAAATTAATTCTCATAACCTTTTAGATATGTATATATACACAAAAGTGTGGAATCGAGTGTGCAGTGAATGAGATCTGAAACTGCATTTTCATTAGAGCTTAGGGGGCAGCTAAAGAGTCAAGGTGTATGAGTCATTTCCCTTCCAGATCTTGAAATTCAGCTGAACTCTCACATAGAGCGTGGATCTGGATCCCATAAAGGTCTTGCTTAAAAATAATTCTATCCTTGAAAAACATGAGTGACTCATCCACCAAAAAATATATTGTTTAGGACCATGGATCTGTTGGAATTTACTCAGAGGACATCTATGGGCAAGGTTCAACTAACTTCTGTTGGTGAGAGAGACAAGCTTTCGAGCCACACAGAGTTCTTCTTCGGGTCTGGGAAAGATACAGCACACATCACAGCTATAAATGCAAGATGGAACATATTGCATAGCACAGTGGTTTTCAACCTTTTTTCATTTGCAGACCCCCTAAACAATTTCAAATGGAGGTGCGTGAATCAAAGGTTGAAAACCACTGGTTTAGCATAATACATTAGGTTTTTGGCTTAAATCACAACCATCTGTAACCCACTAACCCCCCTTTTTGTCCTATGACTGCAGTGGTGTTAACAGGCCACTCTATCAAGAATGGTCCTTTAGAACATGTGCTAAGAGTACTTTTCCCGGACCAGAAAAAGAGCTCTGTGTGGCTCAAAAGCTTGTCTCTCTCACCAACAGAAGTTAGTTGAATGAAAAATATTACCTCACCTACTTTGTCTCTATAATGAGCAGAGACAGACAACTGCAAAACTTTTCCCATGACTCCATCTCTACAGGGAGAATGTGCGGGCTTTCCCCATAGACCATTCAGAGTGAGACTAGTTGAGCCTTGTTCATAGATGTCCTGAGTAAATTCCAACAGATGCATAGTCCTAACCAACATATTTTTGAGTAGATGATTCCCTCATGTTTTTCAAGGAGAGGCTAAATAGGGGAGCTAATTGAAAGAAATACGGCACCTTTTCATGAATCATAAGAATGGCCATACTGGGTCAGACCAAAGGTCCATCTAGCCCAGTATCCTGTCTTCCGACAGTGGCCAATGCCAGGTGTCTCACAGGGAATGAACAGAACAGGTAATCACAAAGTGAACCATCCCGTCACCTATTCCCAGCTTCTGGCAAAGAGAAGCTAGGGACACCATCCCTGCCCATCCTGGCTAATAGCCATTGATGAACCTATTCTCCAGGAACTTATCTAGTTCTTTTTTGAACCCTGTTATAGTCTTGGCCTTCACAATATCCTCTGGCAAGGAATTCCACTGGTTGACTGTGCACTGTGTGAAAAAATACTTCCTTTTATTAATTTTAAAGCTGATGCCTATTAATTTCATCTGATGACCCCTTGTTATTGTTTTATGAGGAGTAAATAACACTTCCTTCTTTACTTTCTTCATACCAGTCATGATGTTATAGACCTCTATCATATCCCCCACCCTTTTTAGTCATCTTTTTTCCGAGCTGAAAAGCCACAGTCTTGTTAATCTCTCCTCATATGGAAACCATTCCATACCCCTAATCATTTTTGTTGCCCTTTTCTGAACCTTTTCCAATTCCAATATATCTTTTTTGAGATGGGGTGACCACATCTGCACACAGTATTCAAGATGTGGGTGAACGATGTATTTATATAGACGCAATATGACATTTTCTGTCTTAAATCCTGTTTATAGTGTCAGACCACAAATGTGCTGTTTTATTTTATTTTATTTTTTAAATTCCTGGACACCTGATGGAACATGCTTGCCTTACATGATGAGCCCAAATTATTCCCCTTACTTCCTGATCTGGCTTGGGAAATCACTTAGGAAACAATCATTAGTTAAGAGTATCTCATATGGAAAAATGCCGTAGTCCGATATTAATATTCCATGTTCTGTATAGTATTTAGCATGCATATTTAATTCATTGGACAATACATGAAGTTAGCCAGTTTGTACTACAACCAAATGATAAAGCATTTCTGATGGAAAATAATATCTCCCAAGTGTGTCACCTTATACATAATGGACAGATTTTTGTCCCATAAGCAAATCCACAAGTAATATAAATCCTTTCTTTTTACCGATCTCTCTGAGAAATTTTGGGCTAGATTTTGCCCTGTCTTGGGGCCACTTTCTCAAAGCAAAACAATCCTATGAGGATAACTCCTAGGTAGCCATGTCCTCAAGGTAAGTGCTGGTGTCACAGCTCCTACAACTCTCCCCATGGTCAGGGCAGGAGCTTTGTGTGTTCCGGGGATCCCCAGCTGCCATCCCAATTGCTTTGAAGGCCATTGGCTATCAGTGTAATTTAGAACAGCTCCCAGGCTGCTCTAACTTACCCCAGGGGCTGAGCCGGGTACAAAGCCAGCCAAGCATTAGGGAGTGCAAAGGTGACTTAAAGCCACCTTTGCCACCCTATACTAAGCTGTACTGTGCACTCCATTGCTGCAGCTGAGGATCTAGGCCTATATGCTAAACAGCCAAGGGTCTGATTCCTTAGACTCTTCACTGACAATATCCATACATTACCCATCAGAGAGTAAAGGCCTAATGGTAAAGGCTTATTCCTTCTTCATAATCATCCACCCCATTAAAAGGGCAGCAAACAGAGTCTGATCCTACCCTCATTAACTGTGTGGGAACAGCACTGGCCCATACTGAGGATTAGGAGAGATTAACTGCCAAATAACAGACTGCCAAAGCATTCTGGCTCATTGCTTTTCAGCATATTTACAATTTTCCATTTGCCTTTTCTGCCTTAGAACTCAACTGTCAGGATGGGTTGGATTCTCATACAAGTGCTCTAGCCAGTGTTGGAAGGGATGAAAACAACCTAACAGCTTTTTCTCATCATGGTGGGAATGTCCCAAAATTAAATCACTTTTGAGATTAGATCTCAGAGGTTTGCACTGAAATTGCTGGTGACCATTTTGTGTGGTCTCCACTCTATGCCCTTTGGGGTTCCAGTCTTAACAGGGAGAAATTAAATTCACTATCTGTTATTAGTTGTAGGATTGTGACTGCGGTACCCAACAAACCTTCACTGCACAGCTGGCTTTCAGCATGTTGGGAAAGTTCTTGCTATGGAAAAATCACCAGATCTAGAAAGGACTCCTTTACTACCCTCCTGACGGCTGCTTCTTAATTACATCAAAAAGATTCAAAGTCAGATCCTCAGCGGTGTGTAATTGACTTCAATGAAGCTATACCGACTTATGCCACTGGAGGATATGGTCCTCAAGAGTTAGTATTGTCTCCATTTCCTTTGTATTAAGCAAAAGGGCCTGCCTCAGTAGGATCTATGCAAGAATATATGTAAAAGCCTACAATGTGAAACTTTATTATCTTGTACTTTAGATTGTTTCCTGCTGTGCCCTTTATTTCTTGTTTCATTTCATTACTCTGAGCTGTTTTACTGTCTGAGAATTACAATATGAAATGAATTCATTCGTTATCTTAGGGCCAAATCCTCCAGTCCTTCCTAAATCCATATTCCATAAAAATTCCCTTTGACTTCAATGAGAGTTTGGACCAAGTTACAGCAGAATAAGAATTTGGATTGCATTATGGCCCAAAGCTGCATCATGACACAAACCGGTAAAGCTTTGTTGCTCTTTTCACGCTTCTGACATAAAAACAGGTCAATGAGATTTTTTCTTTTTTCTTTTAATTTACAAAATAAAAAATTGCTCCCAAGCTGAGATCTCATATGTCAAGTTTAAACCTCAGAGAAGTGGTCTATGGCTCAGTCATGCACCAGAGAAATAGGGGTACAGAGTCAAAATGTTGACTTGTTGCAGTGCTAGGAGGCGCCACTGAAATAGAGAGATGTCAGCACTCTGAGTTATATTTTATATCAGCTGAAAATGAGCTAACACTTATATCAGTAAATGAATCTTAATTAAGATAGAGCCCTCTCAAAGCCTAACAGAGAAAGAAAAACAAATTCATCCTGAACCATGTTTCTTTGCCATGAAATTTAGAATTGTATTGGGGTCATTTTATAAAGAAAATAATATTCCTGGCCCATCACAATTTGTAACAGTCAGGTTAGAGAAAAAGCAAAATTCCCCATCGTCCTCTCAAGATTTCCTGCACAGTTCTTTTGTGAATACGCTAGAAAGGGTGATGGATGGGAGGCTGCCCCTTTCTAGAGTTCTTGCTGTGTTTTGTGATAACTCATTATATTTCTTTCTTTACAAATAGCCCCATTAACACTCCAGAATTGAACAGAATCATAAAGCTTGAAACATCCCACTTCCATTCCAGTAGAGCCAGAAGTATTGTTTCATGAATTACAGAGCTGCCAAAACCTGATTTATCCAAGCATAGCCTTCAAAGCTGAGTCACAGGGGTGGGGGGGAGAATGGATTGGAAAATTGGAAAATACTTTTTATTAAGATGAGATGATATAATATAACCAAGCTACAGCTTTATTTAAATTGAATTGTGTGTCTTTTATGTTTCTCCAACAATATGGTTGATGAAAATATTTTAGCCCTTGTTTTTTTGGCTGAACTAAAAACCCTGTTAAACCATTTATAGAAAATTTACAAAACAGAAGAGAGTCAAGCTCTTTCAAAGTCTCCGTGGCCTCAATAAGACCTTATATATTCTGAAATTAGATGTCATTCTTAGTCAGATGATTCCAAACAAGACTACTATAATCCTCTCTGTTATGGAGATATTTATTTCTGTCTGAAAAACTTCAAAGCAGGCCATGAAAGATAATCAAAATCAAAATTACCATTCCAATGAGGATTTTTTAAAATAAAAAAGAATAATTCTTACAGTTCTTCTGCAAAGGAGACCCAAACTGACTTGCTTATCTCTTCCTTTCGTCGTTATTCAGTAAAGTTTTTACTTCTGTTGGGCAGAATCACGTCACCAGAAAAAAACCCCTCATTCTCCCCTACTCTCCCGAAGTAAATTAAGTAGCTTAGGACCATCACCCATACACTGAAATACAGTGGCCTCTTGGGAGAATATTATAAAGCCATACTGGGCTTTTCTCCCCCGAGGCTAAATTGACACCTTTAGTAACAATTGATGCCAGAGCCCTAAGAACAGCATTCACTCTCCCAGAGCCGCCCACTTGTTTTATTATAGGTTATTATTTATTATGTGTCTTGCAATCACGCCTGGAATCCCCAGTCATGAACAAGGCACTATACAAACATAGAACAAAATGATGGTCTCTGCCACAAAAAGCTTTGCGACAATTAGAGATGCTGTGACATACCAAGGCACAATCCAGGCCTGAGGCTGCAACCTTGGGTGCCTTACTACCCTTGTACTTCCCCAAGATCAGGGGCTGCAATTCTAGCCAGTCCTTACATTGGCTGTACACAGAAGGGAACAGGCTCCTTATTCCACCTTCAAATACTGCATGGCAACATAAGCACAGCCTCAGTCTGGCCCTTGGTGATGGCTATAGCAGATATTTGTTTTCCCATTTAGAGTGTTAGTAATTCCCTTCCTCCCAACACCACTAATGAAACTGAAGAAAAAATGAACTTTCCACTGTTAGTAAAATAATTCCTGGATTTTATGCCAAAGACTTCTAGGCCCTACAAATGACTATAAAGTGCATATATTGTGCATTGGACTTCCACTGTTCTGACCCAGAGTAGAGAATCTGGCATCTCTCAGGGGAACATATACAGCTTCGATACATGTCCAACATGTGGGGGACTTCATGTTATGTTTGTAGTTAGCTTGCAGCAGTTTGATTTGGGGGGATGAATAAAGATACTGCATTTGGAAGATCAGCTTGCTTGATTCCTTATTCAGTACATGACAGGTTCTGTAACCCTTACATCCCACAGAAGAACTACTAAGATCAAGGTGGAGGGATATTTGGGGGAAGGGAGGGCCCAGCTGTGCAGGGGGGCCTTGTTATAGGCCACAGGGTTCAGTAACCCAAAACTTCAGCTCATATACTCTCAGTGACCCCTAAGCATAAGTAGAGGCTCTAAAAGGGCTGTATTGTACTCCGTGACCCATCCCTGGAGACAAGTGTCCTAATTGCCCCAATCAGTGTTACTATGGCTTTGAGTATGAGGAACTTCACCCAGAGGGAGACAGAGAGAAATGAAGGATGGCACAGGAGAGGACATCTGGAGACCTGGCTTCTCTTCCTGGTGTGATGGGTGGTGAAGCAAAATGGCTGTTCATGGTTCCTTGGCATTCTGAAGAGGCACAAATTAGCTGGACAGCACTAATGAATCTGGCCCTAAATGGCCATGGCATATCTCTATTATACCTGTTGCTACTGGAATTACTAGTTGTAGGTGGGTACAGGGCTAGTGAGGAGCATAGCCCTAACATGGATATCATAGCCTCTGATATTCCGCATGAGTCAATTGTGGACCTACGCAGTCCATCACCTTGTCACACTATATGTAAAGCTGATTTTGTGGTTCCTTTGTTATGTAAATGAGCTACTAAAACAGTCCTGATTCCTCTAAAGCAATAGCACCCATCTATAAACTGCAGAAGCTCACTTCTGTGTGGCAAATAGCTCAGCTCCCTCATCCAATCCCTTTTCAATTTGCTGGGGTTATAATTTTCGCATTTCCTTTCTAGACCTCATACAGTCTTACTTGCATTGTTTTACACCCCATAGCACAATGGCTTCATCAGTTCTCCCTTTTATTTCATAATTATTTTAAGAAGAGATGTTCTGTAATAACACTGTGTTCAGAAGCAAAATACAGAAGATGGAAACTTTTTAGGCTGCATGCTACATGGGCTGCTTTGATTTTCTGATCTCACCCCATTCAAGTACAGTTCTTGAAAGTGAAGGACGAGCATGTAAGTCAATCTCTGTTGAATGCTAGTTTGCTCATTTAAAGATACAATGGGCACACTTGGCTATGTTCACGAAAATCTTGGTTGATACCAATTAAGCCCTAAAAAGATTCTATTAATAGTCTTAACTCTTCTCAAATCCACTTTGCAATTTATTCTGGAAAGTCTCAAAGTTCAATGAAACTGCAAAAATCCGCCAAAGATTCAATGGAATGGGCAAGTTGGAGCAAATATTACTTTTAATAATAGCGAAACTCTCCATGTCCCCAATTTGGGTTCTAAATCTCACTCTCACCTCCTTACCCCTTTTATTCTCTTTTATTCTTTGAAATACTTCCTATAATTGAGACTTTCTTGAAGGGCTGTTTAATGAGAACAAGTTACATTTATAGGTTTCTGAATATAGATTCCTTCTTTGGGACATGGTGTGCCCAATTTTAGACCTTTATTCTGAGGTCTTTTCAGCATTAGCCCTGATTTCCATGTGAATAACAATCAAAATATTTGGGGAAGGGGGGGGAGAGAAGAGAGGGGGAAAGAGAGAACCCTGCCACCACCCTCGCCAAGGCATAAAAAGTAAATTGATCAGGGAGCTTTAACTTCATGGGCTGCTTAAATAGACTTGGAGAGCATTAGCTCCCTGGATTTTTGATACAAAGTTTTGATTTTTGTTTGTATTTTAGAAGACAAAGTTTTGAACGACAAAAAGTCAAGCCCACAGTTTATATTCCTGTCTTGATGTGCTTTTAAAAGATTTTCCTCCCCCCCCTCCTTGGCCCCTAATTCATGTTGCATAAGAAGATCCCTGCATCTAAATTGTGAAAGGATACCATGAGAGTTATTTGTTTTATATTATATATATATAATATATAAACAAGAACCCTTCCCTGAAAAAGAGAAGACATTTCTGCTAAGGGATTACACTGTACTCCCCCTCAGAGTGAGAGACCCTGAGAGCCCAGGTGACAAGCAGGAAACAGAATGACAATGAGTTTTTTTGACAGCTGGCCTGAGCCTCAAGTGGCACCATAGTAGCTATTATAGCGACTCCTCTATTTCTAAGCAAAATGATATCAAACAGACAGAAAAGACATCCAATAATGAGAAACTTGCAGCTGTTCTTGAAGAAAGACTTTTTATATTGTATCCCGATCCAAAATACTTTAAACCAGTTTTATCAATAGCGATAAATCAGTATGACGATGTGATGTCTCTTTAATCTTTTCTAAAACAAAATTTTTTGAACTTTTGAGCCTGGCCTTCCCAAATGGGTTAGGTCTTCTAAGACAGCATCAAACCTTCTTTTCCTTGCTTCCCATGTCAGCCTGAATCCCGATAGTTATGAAGCACAAAAAAAGTTCAAAGTAAAATATAAATTACCATCCCCTTCAAACATAAGTAGAAGTCTTATTAAGTCTCTAGTGCTTGAATCACGTCCCATGTCTGTTCTTTAGACCTTTCTTCCTTTGTGAGGCATAAATGGACACATCTTATTGATTTTCTTTCAACCTGGATCACCTCGATTGCTGTGAATATGGCAGACAAATCCAACTCATTCTCCCGCAGGGATCGAGGAAGAATGCAGACGAGAAGCTGGGGAAAGTCTTCTCACAGTAGGATACCAAGAGTCATTACGCAAAAACCCAAGTCTAACTGCTTGTAATTCCAAGTCCTTTTTCTTTTCAGCTCCTTCAAAAAAAAAATTTATTTTAAACACTGAGCACTCTTTCTTAAATTGTTGATGAATAGCATTTTGACTGTGGGATCAATTGCTCAACGTGTTTTTGTTTAAAAGAAGCAGGATCAGATAGGCCCATGAGGGCTACTAACCCTGATAAACATACTTGGTTAACGATTAGTGAATGTGTAAACAGAGACTGGTCAGAAAGAGGAAATCAGAACAACAGAAAGCATTGTCTGAAGCTTGAGGGGAAAAAAAGCAAGTTTTAACTCCCGTCGCCCCCTAACTTGACTACACTTTGTATTTTTTTATATAATGTATGGACTTTTTTCTAAGGAAAATTATATTAAATGAAAGGAAGTGTAAAAGTAGAAAGATTTTTGTGTCTTATAACAAACCACTTACTGTGCATGAAAAAGGGATTTAGTTATGTAGGTTTGTTTTTTTTTTAAATCAGGTGAATGACTTCAGTGAAGTGTAAAAAGGTGGCAACAATGTGTAGCACCCCCAGCTCTGCTCCCAAAAGAGGGAAAAAAGACAAGTGAAATTCTGTGGGATATCTGTGGATGAACTAGACGGACCATATACAGACATATTCAGTGGCAATCTGTTCTAAAAAAGGATTGTATTAAGTGTCCGGTGCATAGTGGCTTGTACATTAAAGACATGAAATGTAAGGACTAATTTCAAAATTCAGTAATTCGTTTAACAAGAAGGACTACTGTAAGAGCCAGATTTAAAGGACTTAGGTGCAGTTCAAATCCTTTTACACACAGCCATCAGCACAGTGCAATAGCAAGGAAATGCCCGTTTAATAAAACTGCGGCTTTCTAACTTGTCAGCATCCATAAAGGTGCTCATTACAATGGCAATGAAATGCATTTCTCCAATAGCTCTCAGTGTGGCATGCTAAAGCTTTCTGTCCAGCAATACACAGTCAGTTCCACATAAAATTAACACCAAAGTGTGTTATCATCAAGGGAAGAGAGAAAGTCTCTTTCAGACGGACTTCACAAAGTTTCAGAGAGTTAGTGTTAACTCCATGGGACCTTTGATGCTTTTTAATGAGGTGTTTTGTAACTAAACTTCTTGTTACTTTAGACTCCTATATGAAGAACATAAAATGATGTGATCACAAAAGATGCACTAGGAACTTTAATATTCTTGCTATACAGGTTTTTCTACGCCATCTTGCTACATATTCATCTCATTACATAAAGTCATACTGACAGCAATGGCTAGAGCTAGGGGAATACCTCAGAAGAGTTTCTACAGATATTCACCCAAGTAAGCTACTGAATTGACTCTGGGTGTATACAAACTCATTTTTTAATCTTTTTGGGTGAAATTCAGCCTGGTGCAGTTGGCCAGTGCAAGACCTGGGGACCACTGAAGTATCCAAAATAAGGGCATGTCTACACTGGAAACTCACAGGAACACTCCCGCAGCAGCGCTTTGAAGTGCGAGTGCGAAAGGTCTCCCAGCGCTCCTAGTAATCCACCTCCATGAGGGGATTAACTCTGAGCTGAGCACTGGGAGTGCAGCCCCCAGTGCTCAGAGCTTGTCTACACTAGTGCTTTAAAGCGCTCAGACTTGCTACGCTCAAAGGGATAATTTTGCATACCCCTGAGCCAGCAAGTTAGAACACTATAAAATCTAAGCGTAGGCAAAACTTAGGAGGGACCTGAGTGGTGTATAGACCTTGTATTCATCCTTTCTGTGAATATTCTAGAGAATAAGTTTACTGATTGGCCTGTTCACAGAAATGCTACAAATTTTAAATGCTGCAAATGGCCTATGTAAACATTTGAATTGCACCCACTGTTTTTTTAGGAGCTACAGCATTTGAAAAAAGAATAAGAAATAGATACTAAGGACAGGAGGAGAGCATTTAGGTAGACAAGGGATGCCTTATGGAGGGCTGAGGCAACACTTGAAGACCAATATCTGGAGATGAGAACAGTTAGGAATGATAAAGAGCACTGGAAAGTGCCACAGGTTGAGGAAATAAAAAACTCCACTCAGACATCAAACCTATAGATGTTCCCAAAATTAAGAACCTCAGTCAGAAGATGAATGAAACAACCAGTTTTTGAGCCCAGGTCAGAACTCATTTTGACAGGAGGAATGGCCCAGTGGTTCAGGCACTAGTTGAGGATTTTGGAGACCTGGGTTTAAGCCTCTACTCCACCACAGACTTCTTGTGTGACCTTGGCAAATCATTTAGTCCCTCTGTGTTTAGTTCCCCTTCTGTGAAGGAGGGATAAGAGCTTTCCCTACCTCACTAGGGTGTTATGAGGATAAATACATTTAACATTAGGAGGCACTCAGTAATGGGCTCCATATCAATGTAACCCTTCTGCCCCTCTGAGTTGGCAGCAACAAGGGCCGGGTTCAGTATCCAGGGGTTCCGTTTCAATAACACAATGCATAACCAGCTTGAGCCCCCACCCAGTGACCTGGGACACTTACATACCACACCAGCCTGGGCGCCTCTAGGAGGCAATACTTCCCCTCTCGCAAGCACGGAGTCTGAGTGTAGCAAAATCCTTTTAATAAAGGAAGGAAACAATGTGGCATCACATTGGAGAAACATCACAGACAGGATTATAACACAAATCATAAGCAAAAACCCACCTCCAAGTACGTTTGGCAATGTCCTTTCCCCCTTAGGTCTTAAGCCCAATCACCCCAAAGTCTCTGGTCAGTGCCACCCCAGAATTCAAAAGTTTATCTGCAGAGTTTTACCCCTCCCAGCCTGGGTGGAAATAGAGGAGGGGAGTCCATACAAGGTGTTAAGGGGCACCTTACATGGGCCAGAGGCCAACTGCTCCACCTCTCCGTGGAGTTCTGCTGCAGCCTTCACCACGACCAGCTCCACTATACCAGCTGTGCCACTCCTCCAGCCATCCCTGCAAACCGCTTCAGTCCACTCACTGTTCCATGGGCTGCTCCAACATGCTGCAAACTGCTCTGCTCAGTCAGCCGCTTAACAATAGGTCTTCATGCTCCCCCACTAGTTAACATAGCACTCAGTGATCTCAGCTCAGCTCTTAGTAGGGGAGCCCTGGCGCTGGTGCACCATTGGCCCAACATGAATTCAGCTCAGCAGTCTCTAGATGGACTCCTAATGGAATTAAAATTAGCTCTACTTTTTAACAGTGGAGAGAGGAGGATGTGCAATTGGTGTTCCAGGCCCTCAAAAGTGGCCCATACCATCATCAGGTACACACACCAGTACCCAACCTGTTTCAATTCACTGGATTTTGGAACCCATGTCCCTTGTCTAGCAAGTGTCACTTAATTTATATTGAGACATGTCTGTCATAAAGCAGTCTCGTAGTTCCTCATTCACATAATTAGGTGGCAACACTTTATTTACCCTGCCCCAATAACAAACAAATTGGGGATCCCAGAGCTGTCAAAATAACCATCCCAGGCTGCCTTGGGCTATGCTGGGTGTGCCCATGCAAATAATATCCCTGAAATTCTTTCCACACTTCCCATAATTCACCACCAGATGTCAGGGTAGAGCTCATCCTGACTCTGCTTACACCAACACCTATGATTAATTCATTTCAGTTTTTGCTGTTCACAAGAATTTGGGCGCATTTTTTCCCTATTTAATTTTTAGTAAATAGAGTGGAAGAGATATAAACAATTTATAAGATCAAGCTATGGTACCTGGTGGAAGAATCCAGATGTTCCTCCTGCCAATAACATCATTAAATGGATGAGGTGGATGTGAAATATTTATGATGAAAGTGAATCATAGAATACAGAGGCGGGATCTAGGGCTCCATCATACTCTAGCACCAAGTGCAAAAATGCAAATCCACTAAACAAACACTACACAGAGGGAGAGAAGAAGATCTCCCTGCTGAATGAGGAGGTAGGGCTGACCTAGGAGAGAAGGCCTTAAAAGCCAGAGGCTAAGCGACTAAGGGGCACTGGCGAACAGGCTGCAAAGAGGGGAGTTTGTAGGAGGGACTCGTAAGATAATTACTATGGTTAGGAAGGGAATGTGCCACAAATTCAGAGCAAAAATTCAGAGCCCAGCAGATATTGTAAAGAAACTGACCCAAACATACAGAAGTTAAATGTACAGTATCCAGAGGCCTCAAAAGCAGAGTGAGGTTCCAAATGATCTATAGCCTATTTTCAGGTACAATACTATTGTGCCATTGATTATTTTTTGTTTTGTATTACTATAGTTTAGAGGGCAATCAAAACTGAGACAAAATACAGACGACAAATAAGAGATGGTCCCCGTCCAAAGAGCTTGCAATCTAATGAAGCAAAACGGAGAAAGGGTAAGAGGAAAAAGAAGGGGAACAGAGATGGTCTTACCATTGGTCAGCAGCAGAACCAGGAGGAGAACCCAAGTGTCCTGAATACCAGTCCAGCGCCAAATTTACCAGACAACAATATCACTCCACTTCGTTTCCAATACCATTTTAACATACCTTATTAACAGACAGTCTACTATATCTCATCAGTGATATCCAACCAATGTTCCTTTTCTTAAAATACAGTAATTAATTACTTTTGCTATTACAATGAATGGCAGCTCTCTCAGAATCAAGCCTTGTTTATTATCAATGATCCTCAGCTGCCTTGCCCTATAATCCAGGGATTATGCCCATGGACAGGTGTCCAAAGGAGGGATGCACCCTGTTTCCCTACTCTAATCCTCTCAACAGCAAGAACAATTATCAGTGTGTTTTAAAGATTAAAGTGTTGGTTGGCACTAAAGTGTCCGATCTCTTTCTTTAAGTAAACAAAATCAATCATATCACCTCTGGGGTAAAACAATACACAAAAATCAACAAAACCCGGGACCCTCTGTGCATCCAAATTGCAACAAGATAATAAATAAAGCAATATGATAGCAGTAAGTCTTCTAGAAGCTTCAAGGTGCTTAGACAACAAAGCACTTAAACACATGCTAAAGCTTCAGCACTCGTTTAAATATCATTTATATCAATGGGACTTAAATATGTGCTCAACTTTATCCACATGCTTCACTGCTTTAATGAATCGGGGACTTAATGCACCCAAAACCACCCCATTATTTTATAACAGCCATAAATTAAGAAACCAAACAGGAACTGGATTGAAAATTAAACACTTAGTAAACATCCACTTTCAGTCATACTAGTTGCCTAGGAAACCGTGTGATCCACCCATTTTCAATGTACAATCTTCTTATTCTGATCAGCAGGAAAGCAGAAATGCTGCTCAACACACAAGCTGACTCAGATGAGTCCCAGAAGGTTAAGTAATGCTAATGGTCATGGAATTAGAATTCAGTCTCAATGATCAACCTCAAGTTCTGCTCCTTAATAGGTGGCCTAGGTGCACAATGAACAGAGATGCTATCGCTGCTGCCCTTTGGCATCTGTCTCAGCATCAGCTGTCATTTCTGTTTCAACCCCTCTTCCTCTACTACTGCATCAGGCACCGTTTTCCATATGGCTTGGTCTTTGCCTCTTGACCTCTTACACTTATCATCCTTTTAGCTGTTACTCACTTTCTCCCTGTGGCAGCTGCCCCTGACTCTTTCTCTGCCAGACACACATTCAGGATCCTGCCTCTTGCACTTTAATAAAGCTGGTAATTTTTTATGTTCCTTCTCATGCAGGACCTAATCCAGCTCCAGGTCAATGTGGTTTATTCTTCTATATAGCACCTAGTCAGATGTTTTTGCCTTGCATTTAAAACTATAATTATAAACTCATCTGATTTGTGATAATTCGACTGCTAACTCAGTAAAAATGGATTCAAAATGAAATATGATGTCTTAGCAACAAACACGGCTGTAATCTGTGTTTTCCCTACTTATTAGGGTTCACTCTAGCACTTCTGCAAGAAGAAAAATATCGTCTTGGCAACTGACCTGACCCATTTTTCATTGGATTTTGCTAATTTGTTAAAGTCTAACTGTTTTGCAGAAACACCCCACAAGCAGCCAGAGACCCTGGGGAGCATACTTCATTTCAGAAACACAAAATTTCAGTGTTTCTGAAGCTAAACGTTGCAGGATTTCAGTTCCACAAAAACCGTTGAGGTTTTGGCTTTTTCAACCAGACTCAGGATGGAAAAATATTTCCAAAAACTCAACAATTTTCACCAAACTAAAATTCAGTTTCCCAGCCACCTCTAAGGCAAATGTAGGTAGTGCAACTGAAATATCATTCCAAATGGAGGTGTGGATTGTTGTTGATTCTGTGTAGGTGAACAAGTGGAGAGGAGAGAAGGGAGCACAGGTATTGTTAATACCATCCTCTCCTTTCTCTATGCTCACCATCTTTTTCCTCACTCAAATTTGACTTTTAGGTTGTGTTTTACTTCCTTCTCTTTTCTCTTCACATCTAGGCTCTCTCTCCCCAAAACATGTTGGTTTCCCGTCTATGATGCTTCTCAAAATCCACCCCTTTATCTCTTGTCCACTGCCAAATTCATGCCCTGGCTCTCTATTATCCTGACCATAGTTATCTCTGCCTCACTGCCCTCTAAATCCAAAAGCAAGGCCCGATAGATTGTCAGGAGTGGTGCTAAAAATGGAGCTCTGCAATGAGTTCAGTTCAGCCCCGTTCAGAGAATAGTCATGGCAATATGAGCCCTGTGTAGAGTGAATGGGAGGAAAATTACATAATGGAATTAAGGTAAAGATTTAACTTTATTCCAAACCTTCTGCCTCTTCCCTTCCCCCTCATCTGCTACCCCAGCCCACTCAATTCTATGGCATAATCAAATTTTTTTAATCTGTCAGGGTTCTATACTGAGGGGAGATATACTGATATATAGCATTTGGATCACAGAAGGCCTCCTCTACTTCTCTTATATCCCAGTCATTTCTCAATGAGATTAGGCAACTGTCCCCATCTCATCTGGAAGTAAGTGCTGGTGTGAAGATTGCTACAATGATTTGTACAAATAGGCCCACTAATTGAACAGAGGCAGCACGAATTATTGGTCTCCTTGCTTTGGTTTGGATGCTCATGCCTTGTTTTGCCCATCTGCATTGGTATACAGTGTTTGGATTGACATTCTCCCGGAGCAGCAGCTTGTATCACTGGACTCTCTACGAATTAGATGTCCTGTGGCTTCATAGACAAGGCAGGATGAAGAAGTTTTTCCACTCCCTAGGGCTGGTCTACACTAACTCTGTAAATCAATCAAAGTTACACTACTTCAGTTACATAACTGAAGTTGACGTAACTCAGGTCAACTTACAGCAGTGTCTACATTGTGCTCACTGTGTTGGTGGGAGCCGCTCCCCTGTTGACATAACTTCCACCTCTCTGGGAGGTGGAGTACAGATATTGATGGGAGGGCACTCTCCCATCGACTTAGCATATCATCACCAGACCCACTAAATTGGCACCACTGCCTCAATCACAGCAGTGCCAATTTAGCCAGCAGTGTAGACATGGTCCTTCAGTATTAGAAAAATGATCAGGAAATTAGCAAGTGAAGACAACCAGGGTAAAAAGGAGGTAGGGTACACACGGGAAAGCTGAGTCAGAGAGATTAAGATCCAACTATACCAGGGGTCGGCAACCAAAGATGGCACGTGAGCCGATTTCACTGGTCTACAATTTTTGAGAAGTCGTCTGCTTCAGAGATAAAATGTGGTATTTATTATGTATTTTGATGTGCTGAATTCAAATATGACAATTAAAACAACTGATTGGCTACTGTTTCTAAGATATTTAAGTTTTTACATTTTATGTCTATGTATATTGTGTAGATAGTAGAGTTTTAATCATAAATTGTAAACCTAGGTCTTTTCATGTGTTTATGGTTGCTTTACATGATAATATTTCACCTGTCCTGTTTATGTAACACTTTAAAAATCAGCAAAAGGGTTATATAAATAAAATTTATTATGAAACAAAAGGCAAAAAACTATTATGTACATAGTTTAGTCCTATTCAGTGTCTACTCGGCGCTTCTTGGCTTGTCTCTTGTATTCATTAAATGGAGCATCTCTTGTCACTGTCCAGCAATAGTCTGCAAGCATTGATGGGCTCCATTTGCCCTGATAGCGTTTCTCCATTGTTGCAATGTCCTGGTGAAATCGCTCGCCGTGCTCGTCGCTCACTGCTCCGCAGTTCGGGGGGAAAAAATCTAGATGAGAGTGCAAAAAATGTATCTTTAGTGACATGTTGCAACCAAGGCTTTTGTATGCCTTGAGGAGGTTTTCCACCAACAACCTGTAGTTGTCTGCCTTGTTGTTTCCAAGAAAATTTATTGCCACTAACTGGAAGACTTTCCATGCCGTCTTTTCCTTGCCATGCAGTGCATGGTGAAATGGATCATCTCGAAGAAATTCACGAATCTGAGGACCAACAAAGACACCTTCCTTTATCTTAGCTTCACTTAACCTTGGAAATTTTCCACGGAGGTACTTGAAAGCTGCTTGTGTTTTGTCAATGGCCTTGACAAAGTTCTTCATCAGACCCAGCTTGATGTGTAAGGGTGGTAACAAAATCTTCCTTGATTCAACAAGTGGTGGATGCTGAACACTTTTCCTCCCAGGCTCCAATGACTGTCAGAGTGGCCAATCTTTCTTGATGTAGTGGGAATCTCTTGCACGACTATCCCGTCCGCAGAGAAAACAGCAGTACTTTGTGTATCCAGTCTGCAGACCAAGCAAGAGAGCAACAACCTTCAAATCGCCACAAAGCTGCCACTGATGTTGGTCATAGTTTATGCACCTCAAAAGTTGTTTCATGTTGTCATAGGTTTCCTTCATATGGACTGCATGACCAACTGGAATTGATGGCAAAACATTGCCATTATGCAGCAAAACAGCTTTAAGACTCGTCTTCGATGAATCAATGAACAGTCTCCACTCATCTGGATCGTGAACGATGTTGAGGGCTGCCATCACACCATCGATGTTGTTGCAGGCTACAAGATCACCTTCCATGAAGAAGAATGGGACAAGATCCTTTTGACGGTCACGGAACATGGAAACCCTAACATCACCTGCCAGGAGATTCCACTGCTGTAGTCTGGAGCCCAACAGCTAGACTAGAGCCAATCAATAATTTTAAGCATCATTTTTGTTCTCAATGACCCAGAATTAGTAAAGTTTGACTACATTTATTTCAGAAGCATTTTGGCTGTAGAGCAGTGTTTTTAATCGCACACTGCTGCCTGCCGGAGCAGCGTGCCATTAAAAATCCCGCCCAACCGGCCCACTCTTCTCTGCCCTCCCCCCCCGTGGGGGCAGGAGGGCAGAAGCATAGGCATGCTCACGGGGTGTGCTCAGGCACACCCTGCCAAATGGCCCCACTCTTCCAGGGTGGCAAGCCATGGGGTTTGCGCTCCCGGGCCGTCTTCCCCACTCCCCTGGAGCCCTGCTGCGCTCTGGGGGCCAAGGCTGCTTGCTCCCGTGGGGAAGTGTTTGGCTCTGTGGGGAGGCAGACACACTCCCCCTCTCCCCTGGAGCCATGCTGCCATGCACGCAGCACTCTGAGGGGCAGAGCTGCCCACTCCCTTTGGGCTGCGTGTCTGTCTCTGCACAGAGCAGAACATGCTACTAGGAGCCTCATGGTAAGGGGTCCCGGGCTAGAAGGGGTTGGATAAGCAGGGGGCAAGGAGGGTTGGATAGGGAGTGGGATCCCAGGCAAGGTGGTTAGAGGTGGGAGGGTCTCTTCAGGGGGCAGTCAGGGAGCAGGAGGGATTGGATGGGGCATGGGAGTCCTGGGGTCTCAGAGAAGAAGCAGGGGAAGTAGGGGGTGGAATTGGAGCACACACACCCCAGCCCCCGCCTCTCCTGCACACACACCCCAGCCCCCTACCCTGACCCCCACACACACCCCCAGCCCTCTGCCCTGAGCCCCGCACATCCCTCAGGCCCGTGCCCTGAGTCCTGTAAGCCTCTCATACACACCCAGCCCTCTGCTTGACTCTTTCACACCCCCCACAACCCCAGCCCTGACTCTGGCACCCCCACATATACCCAGCCCCCGCCCCGCACTGACACCTGCACCCTCCTCACATGCCTCCAGCTCCCCTACCTGCCATGCAGCCCCCCCACATCCTGACTCTTGCACACACACCCTCAAGCACAAAATGGGAGCTCCTGCACACACACACACACACACACTCCCACCTGCACCCCTCGCAACAAATGGGAGCTGCCCAGGTAAGTGCCCCACACCCAAACCTCCTCCGCCAACCCTGAGCTCCCTCCCTCATTCTAGCTCCTGGCCAGACCCTTCACCCCCAGCCTTATGCTTAGTGCACTCCCACCCTCAGCTCAGTGCAGAGAGAGGAAGAGAATGGGCCAGAACCAGGGAGAAGGTAGGTACCCACTGTATGTGGGCAGGGCCGGGACCTAGACCAGCGGCGGGCTGAGCGGGTTTGGCAGGCGGGATTCCAGCTGGCAGGAGCCAGTGGATGAAACCCGCTCAGCTCACTGCCAGTCTGGGGTCCCGGCTGCTGGCCTCGTACAGCCCGCTGCCAATCGGGTTCTGGCTGCCGGACCCTTGCCAGCCAGGGTCCCAGCTGCAGGCCCCGCTCTGCCTTCTGCCAGCCTAAGTGAACAGAACCCCAGACCAGCAGTGGGCTGAGCAGGCCAACAGTGTAAGATCAACATTTTAATTTAATTTTAAATGAAGCTTCTTAAACATTTTGAAAACCTTGTTTATTTTACAATAAAATACTAGTTTAGTTATATAATATATAGACTTATAGAGAGAGACCTTCTAAAAAACATTAAAATGTATTATTGGCACGCGAAACCTTAAATTAAAATGAATAAATGAAGACTCGGCACACCACTTCTGAAAGGTTGCCGACCCCTGAACTATACAAAGCATATAGCTGACACACTACTTGGAGCTTGCAGCCTATAATTTTCTTGGGAGAAATGGCTGGTGCCTCTTTTCAAAGACTGAAGCCCCATTGTAGCTGCATTCGTATCATTGGGATTTGGCAAAGGAGCTCGTGTGCACCAGCCAGATGTACTGACTTCTCCCCCACAACATACACTCACTCTTGCTCTCTCTTGTCTTGAGGCATCTGTGGCTCAGAGTAGCCTACCCAACTAACACCACAGATATTATTTGCATGCTCACAAGAGCTTTTGAAAATTTAGCTGCCGGAGGAGTCTCATGTACCGCATGTTGGGTAATAACATGTGATGACACCACGTTTTTAAGACTAAACTCACTATTAAAACAGTTGTTTACAGAGATGCTGCAACTGCAGCTAAATCTCCACCCATATGCAAACAAACTAACTTTGTGGTGCCTCCTCCAAACTCTTTCTCCTGCAGTCTGTGTTCCTTTCTCCAAGTTCCATGCAGGTTACTGCAGGGGGAAAATTGGCCCTCACTTAGCTCCAGCACAAGACCTATTATCTACTTAATTCTTATTTAGAGGGTTTAAGTGCTACAAGAGGATTGGATAGGCCCACTGTATAGGGCTGAATTTGCCTGAGGCTACAAAGCAAGTCAGAGCCAAAACAGGAGTTCCCATCACCTAGTCTTGTGTTCAGACCACTAAACTGTGCATGTCTCTGTCTATATAGATAAAATAGATCAAGTGAGCCAAAAACTTCACTCTGAACCCTTGCTTCCTCTCATCTCTAACTCTTGGCATGTTCCAATTTGCTTTTCTAAACCTCTACCTAATTGTTGTACTTACCATTGTTTTCTATATCATTTTGATGGCAAAACTTGTTGGCTTTCTGGACTATAAAGATTATGGACTATAAACATTTCAGCAGGAAGATGGGCTATCAAACACTTTCTCTTCGGGGGGGCAGGAGGGGAGGGGAGCATGTGCTTGACAAAAGCTCTGGGTTTGGGGGTTTTTTTACATTTTTTTTAAAAAAAGCTTTTTTCTAGTACTAGGAACTATAGTTCTAAATCCACTTAACTCTTCTATTATTTTTCCTATTGTAAAGTAGAAAAAGAAATCCCTAGACAAAAAAAGGAATAGACGATCTAAAGTTTTAGACTGTAAAATATGTTCCATACCTAAACAATTGCTTAAAAATACAAAAATTAAGCTAACTTATAATAAATGATAAAACTGTTTTCCATGGAACTGAAAGAATAAACTGTATAAATTATGTGTGTGAAAACAGCAGCATTTCCAAATGTAAGGCTTACAGTCCTGTTAAAAAAAATCTAAAAATTAAACAAAAGAAGCCATTTTTCAAAGGAGAGAGGGCTCAGTGGGATTTATTAACGCACATCTTTCAGAGATGTTCTTACTTGTACAATGCAAGTACTGGGTTAGCATGGACTTCCAAATTATATTTAATTGGACAATTATTCAAAGTGAAAAAACCTACACAATAAACTAAGGAGGTCCTTAATAAACACCTTGTCTCTTCAAGAAAAACAGGGAAGTCATTTACTGACCCAAGAGGCACAATTTTGTCTTTGGTAAATTTATTTTAAAGTAATTGCCAACTCCGGGAGTAACAATATTTTAAAGAAAAACTTGGCGCTCTCAGGCAGAATAATAAATTGTTCTCTGCCCTGTATGAAGGCCTAATCACATTAGAAAGATGTACATTTAGCTGGCTGAGACAAACAGAGGATGTATATCACCTGGTCCACGAGCCCAATAAAACTCATTAAATGACATATAGCTTTCTCCTCTCACCAGATTAGTACTGAATTAGAGAGGGAAGACAAATGATAATGTACAGGCTGGCTTTACATCTCTGTCTCTCTCTCTCTCCTCTCTCCCCAAAACAAAACCTTCCATTTTTGTTTAAATAAGCTCTTTTGTGGCCTCCAAGAAGGACTTTCAGTGATTCATCTCTCTACCTGCCCAGTTGTTATACATGAGAGAGAAGGAGAAGCCCCATCTTAATTAGCTTCACCTTTGTTAGGAGTTGGCTGCTCTCTTAGGACTTCATAAGAGGCTATTTAGGCCACCAATGAAAAATCAATAGTAAATTCCAGTTCTAGGAGATAGGATATCTCCATTAATTTATTTTATTTTTAATTTATTTATCTGGGACTGAATGGGAGCACTGGGTCAGATGCTATCCCAACCCTGACTGGAAAGGACATCTGGAGCCAGGTAAGTTCTTCATAGCTTTTGGCCTCTCTCAATAATGGGTGTACCGTAGCTGTACATCTAACTCATGAAGGTGATCAGATCTGGATCTGAATTCTGTAGCTGGAAGTCATCTCTCTTTAGCACCTACTCCTTACCTTTCATCTTCAGAGCTCTTTACAATCACCAGCCAATCAATCCTCGTGATCTACTAGGTAAGTACCGTAATGCCATTTTACAGACCGGGAAATTAAAGCAGAAATGGTCACAAAGGGAGTTAGCAGTAGAGCTGGGGTGAGAATTCCGTAGATCTTGGCTCCCAGGCCTCATTTTCTTTTCTCTGCCTGCATAAATGTATGTGTGTCAGACATAGCTCTCTTGGGAATGTAGCCATTGGGCTCAGTCCTGCAAACGCACTTCCTGTAAATAGCCTCACTGACTTCAATACAAGTGTGGGCTTCCACTAGACTAGTCATAGGAATAAGCTCTAAGCTCAACAGTAACATTTGGTTCTTATTTATTTGATTGCAATATTTTGCCAGGAAAATTTCAGTTCTGAAGCCTCTTCTCCTCAACAAGGTCATCCTGAGTTGGGACAGCAATGCCGTATCTATACTCCAACCTAAACAAGCATTCATCAAAATGGACTCTCCTTCCTCATTTCAAACAAAATTGCTGGGACTCTCACAAGACAGGTTATGATAAGAGGTTTATTCTGTGAGGTGGGAGCAAGTATTTTTAGTCAACTTAATAAGAAGCTTTCTTTTTAGATGCTTTCATTACAAACTCTGATAAATCTTAAGGGTAAAGAGGATGTACAAGTAATGAGGACTTGAAGGGCTCCTTGGCTATGTGGAGATTATCTCTCTCCCATACTGCATTGCCATGGGACATCTGGTTTCCAAATTTGTGCCTCCCTTTTGCAGATCTGAAGACCAGCCTACCAATTATACATTCACATAGGTTGTAATAAATCAACAACCACCAAACTCTGACAAGGTGATGGCTGTTGACAGATAAAAACGACACACGTCTTTGTGCTGTTCTCCAAAAACAAACATATGCTTTTATCAGATTTTTTTCTTTTAATCAAAAAATTGCCTTTTTCAGTGTAGTCTCACCTAATTTCAGAGAGGACTTGCACTGCTCAAGGTTCCCTCCTCTCAACCTAAGCCTAATGTAAAAGCAAGTCCTGACACAGGCTCTGGATCCAACTCCTATTGAAGTCAATGGAAAATCTCCAATTCACTCCATTGGGAGTTAGGTCAAGCCCAAAAAGCATACCCTCTTGCCCCTTTTTTTAAAAAAATGTATTTATTAGGAACATGTTTGGGGCAAATGAAAGAAAAGAAGCAAAGAATCCACATGTAAAAGTCCTGGATTTATTCATAAGCTAAGTAGAAGGTGGGCACCAAACATGTCTTCCTAGCAAGGTATGTCTTATACACCAACATTTGGTGTATAAGGCCCAAATCGTGCTGCCACTGACTTTAATGAAATCAGAATCAGGTCATTTCACAAAGGTGAAATTCCCTTCCTAACCATCCCAGCCAGAGGTCCAGAGCAAAGTTGATGCATCACTCAACTCCACAAAATAGAATCATAGGATTAGAAAGGACCACAAGGGTCATCTAGTCCAGTGGTTCTCAACCAGGGGTACATGTATGTCTGGGGGTGCACAGAGGTCTTCCCGGGGTACACCAACTCATCTAGATATCTACCCAGTTTTACAACAGACTACCAAATAAAACCACTCATGAAGTCAGTACAAACTAAAATTTCATACAAAGACTTGTCTCAGTGGTTCTCAAACTGTGGGTGAGTTTGTTTTAACGGGGTCGCCAGGGCCAGTGTTAGACTTACTGGAATCCAGAACAGAAAACTGAGCCTGATCCCTGTCATGAGTGGCTGAAGCCGAAGTCCAAATTTTTATGTGAGTTGAACCTTGGGGCACGCAAGACAAATCAGGTTCCTGAAGGTGGTACAGTAGTCTGGAAAGGTTGAGCATCATTGATATAGTCTAATCCCCTGCCAAGATGGAGGATTTGCGGTGTCTAAAACCACTCCAAGAAGATATCTATCCAGCCTTCTTTTCAATACCTCCGGTGAAGGACCTTCCACAACCTCCCTAGGCAGTCCATTCCATTGTCCTACTGTTCTTACAGTTAGGAAGTTTTTCCTGAGATTTAATCTAAATCTCCTATGCTGTAATTTGAACCCATTGCCTCCTGTCCTGCCTCTGTGGCAAAAGAGAACAACCTTTCCACCTTTTTTATGGCAGCCTTTCAAGTATCTGACGACTGCTATCATATCCCCCTTTAATATTCTCTTTTCCAAACTAAACATACCTAGTCCCTTCAGCCTTTACTCATGTGGTTTGCATCCCTTTGATCATCTTTGTCACTCGCCTACGGAGCCTTTCCAGTTTCTCTACATCCTTTCTATATACTGGTGACCACAACTGGACACACTACTCCAGCTGAGGCCTAACCAGCACTGAGTAGAGCGGTATTATCACCTCTCGTGATTTTGAATGCTCTGCCTCTGTTAATGCAACCTAAAACTACATTTGCTTTTTTTGCAACAGCATTGCATTGCTGTCTCATGTTGAGACTGTGATCCATCACAACTATCAGACTCTTCTCAGCAGTGCTGCTGCTTTTCTTCTCAATTGGTCTCTCTATGGGACCTTGCCTACTATTTCTCTGAGTAGGTTGAAATCCACCTTTCTGAAGTGTAGTGTCCTTGTTTTTCTGTGTTCATGTCCTCCTTTTTATAAAAGTAGCAAAGAGTCTTGTGGCACCTTATAGACTAACAGACGTATTGGAGCATGAGCTTTTGTGAGTGNGTGTGAAAACCAAGGGAGGAGAAACTGCTTTTGTAGTTGGCTAGCCATTCACAGTCTTTGTTTAATCCTGAGCTGATGGTGTCAAATTTGCAGATGAACTGAAGCTCAGCAGTTTCTCTTTGAAGTCTGGTCCTAAAGTTTTTTTTGCTGCAGGATGGCTACGTTTAAATCTGCTATTGTGTGTCCAAGATTGAAGTGTTCTCCTACAGGTTTTTGTATATTTCCATTCCATTGTGGTGGAATGGAATACCTTCAACAGAGGTATTCCATTCCATTCCATGATTTGTGTCCCTTTACCCTTTTGTGTAGGGACTGTCCAGTTTGGCCGATGTACATAGCAGACAGGCATTTGCTGGCATATGATGGTGTATATTACTTTGGTGGACTCCTTTCTATAAGATCTTGAATTCTATTAGATCATGATCATTTCTTCTCAAGTTTCCGATCACCTTCACGTTTGCAACTAATTAATTCTGTTGGTCAAAACCAGATCCTAAATGGACAGCCCCCTGGCTGATTCAGAAAACTGTCCCCTACACATGCTAAGAATTTGCAGGACATACTACGTTTTGCTGCAATAGTCTTCTAACAAATATCAGGGAAGTTTAAATTGCCCATTTATACTAGCTCATGTGTGTTAGCTAATCTTGTTACCTGCTTGTAGAATGACTCATCCACTTCCTCTCCCTGATTTGGTGGTCTCTAATAGACCCCCACCATAACACTGCTACTGCTCTTTTCCCTTGTTATCCTCACCCAGAGACTCTCAGTTAGTCTGTCGCACACTTTGGACCTCAGAGCAAGTGTATACATCCTTGACACACAGCACAACACTTCCTCCTTTTTTCCCAGACCTATCCTTTTGGAACAAGCTATATCCCTCAATGCCAGTACTCCAACCATGGGAATTGTCCCACCAAGTCTCTGTGCTGCCAATTTAGTCATAATTGTCTTCATCTCCCATGACTTCCAGTTCATCTTGCTTGTTTCCCACACTCCTTGCATTTGCACACAGGTATTGAGGGTACTTTGAAGACTGCTCTGTTACTTTTCTTTTTACCTTTTTAATGCAGTTGTGATTTCTAGACCCTTCTCCAGAAATAAGTCCTCTCCTTTGTCTTCATTACTTGAGACTAGATGCGCATTGGCCAGATTTTTGTCACCAGGCCCCACAGGACCTAGTTTAAAGCTCTCCTAACATATCTTAAATGGGATTTTAGTGGCACATTAGTCTTGTGCTGGTCATTTACACAGACACGAATTTCACCCGAAGGGCTCAGTCCTATATTCAGGCACAATTAATGTGGACAATATAGGGCTGTACCATCTTCATTGGGAGCTCTGGGAGGGATTCCAATTCAGAGGGACAGGATTCATCCAAAACTCATTAGCAGATGGGGGCAGTGACCCAAATACCATATACTTTCACAAGAATCCAGCATTGTCCTCCCATCAAATTGAGGGAGCAGTCCCTGACTTCCATAGAGCTCAAGAACTGCAGTTGTGCCAAGCTGTTCCACAGGGACATAAGGGGATGAGGGGAATCCTTTCCACGTGTACTTAATGATGCACCGGGAAGGGGGTCATAATCTAGGCCACAAAATCTCATGTCTTTTACCTCCAGCCACATCTCATAGGAAGTCTCATCTCCAATCCATGACGACATTTGGAAGAGTCACATCATACTATTTTTCTACTGAAGTGACTGGGCCAGAAGGGAGTGGGTTATGCTGTGGATCAGTTTTTACTCTGTCAATGTTAATACCCGAGAAGCACCCATCAAACATATCCCTTTGATTCTTTCTTGCTGGTTTCTCTCCTTGCTAGCCTCCTAATCCCTTGTTAGCATTCAGCTTTAATACTAAAACTGACAGGTCCTACTCAAAAAACCCTACACACTTTAGGCCTCTGCTCTCTCTCCCTCTCCTCTAAAGGAATCCCTTAAACTCTCCTTTTCTCATCTTTAATGTTGAATAAACCATTAACTGGAGACAATCCAGACAGAAAATCAGTCTATATTGTAATAAATCCCATTCACCTTTACTTGACCAATCCATAGAATGAGTCACTGAAACATCAAAGCACGTCCTTTGCCACAGCTTCTTATTTCTTTCCTCATTTAAAGTTCAACACTGTGGAGATCACACCTGTTGTATGTTCCATAGTTGTTACAATGTAGTCTAATGTCCTCTCTTGATACTCACCTGATCCCTTATTCTTTCAAAAGTATTCAGACTACTGTAGATGTGTTACACGTACAAATACCTTCCACAAATATGAACCACTAAACTAATATTTCTCTAATTAAGACAACTGCAGAAACGTATTTACTGCAGATTTTTAGCAACAAAAAGGTACAGTGACATTAAAACACATGTAACGTTCTAGGTAACGTGAGAATAAGAAGCTGAGATTTTCAAAAGGAGTCTGAAGAAGTTGTACACCCAGTTCCCATTGGAACTTAATTCCTTGATCTCCTTTGAAAATTCCAGTCAAAGTTGTTTAAATCATTACAAAGTTTAAACTAAAACTACTGGTTGTTGCCCAGTTCAATTTGACTGGGTTTAAAAAGTTCTTGTGGCAAATTTTTCAGTGCTGGTGCTGGCGCCACCAGTATTGAAAACAACAAAACAAAACAAAAACAGCTTCTCCGTTGACTTTGGTGGAGTTATTCTGCATTTAAAACAGTGACAACGAGTGTGGAAATTAGACCATTGTTTTTTTAAACTGCATTCAGCTACTGCTGCTAAGTTAGAGAATCTCTGAAAAGGATTTTGGGGTTTGAAACACTTAGAAGTGTTACTCAGAACTGATACTTTCCCCAGTTTCTGAAAGATGATATACTGAGATGCACATAAGTGCCCAAAAGACAAACAAATATAAGAAAAATTCCCTGTCCCTAGGAACTTACCAACTGAGATCCTGATGTTCAAAAGAGTTTGGTCTGCAAGACTAGCTCCTCCCCCAGAGAGTTCCTGGGAAGTGAAGTCAATGCTTCAATACCTCTCCTGGGTAATGTCTGCTAATAGGGTTGCTAGAGCCATAATTTAAAGCTGTCCACAACCCCCTCTCCCTCTGATGGAAAGCAATGGTGATTCTATATCTCCTTTAGCATAGCTGCCCCCAGAGGTGCAGGAAGATGCAGATGGCACCCCCTTGTGCTCATGGAGTGAATCTGGCAATAATCTGCCATGAATTATTCACTCAGCTGTACTTAGCAGCGTGGCATTAGGTGCGATCTTTAAACTGAGATTTAAAACAAAGTTCCTGACTGAACACTGTCATTAAAGATTCTCAGGCACTTTCCTTAAGAGCAAGGCATCAACCCCAGTGTCCTAGCCAAGCTGCAACTTGGGTAAACCATTCCATGAACCTCAATTCTTCCTGCATTTCTAGTTAGCTATGGTAATACTCTGCATTTCCTGTCCTACCCTGCTCTTTGTGATCCTTCAGGATGAAAAACCATATATATGATTACCTTTAAGATCTTTGAAAATGCCTTTGCAAATAATTAACATTACAACTGTATTTCCCATTGTAAGGAATGAAATTATGCTACTTGTTCCTTGAATGAAGTCTAAGGAATGTTGTAAACACACTGGTAATATTTTCTATATGCCAAGGCAAAAACAAAGATTTCCATGGCAGAAACTTATCATCATTACACACGCTTTTTATAGTTTGTCCAAATAAGTTCCACTGAACCCTAGAATAATGTGGGAGATATGCAACACATTTGTGAATTGTTCCAGGTAGCGATTAAAAAAATTATCTTGAAAATAACTAGTTACATAAAAGGTGTAAATCCAAAATCCAAGAGATGTTGGGTAAAATGTTCAAAAGCACCTACATGGCTTAGGAGCCCAAATACCATTTTCAGAAATAATTTAGACACTTGGAAGCCTAAGTATCATTAAAAGTCAATGGGACCTAGGCTCCTAAGTCACTTAGGTGCTTTTGAACATTTTACCCTGAGGCACTGAGCAGTCTAACTCTCCTTGTGGCGCTTAGCGAAGATGCTACCTATGCTGACAGGAGAGCTTCTCCTATCGGCGTAGGAATTCCACCTCCCCGAGAGGCAGTAGCCGTGTCTATGGGAGACGCCCTCCTATCAACAGTGGGGGTTAGATTGACATAACTGTGTCACTCAGTGGTACAAATCACTTGAACAACTGATTAATATTCATATTACACAATACAATCATACAATTTATTTTTGTATAGCACACCAGCTTGTCACTAAGGGCTGGAGATGATAGAGCAGGGTAAAATGGTACAAATAATGGCTAAGTTTTGGGGAGGGGCAGGAAATGGGATTCTTTTTTTAAATAGGACAGAAGAACATATAGAGTAGGGAAATAGATAGGATCTGAAGGGACCAAGAACAGCCTGGACCCCAATTACCCCACAGAGAGGCTCTTTCATGTGGTGGTGTAAGAAGTACCAGAGGGAAAAAGGAAGAAGGCTGGTGTGAGACTGATAGACCAAGGCTGTAGGTGTCAGCTGAGCACTGACAAAGCTGGAAACCAGACCAGCTAACTTGTGTGTTAGTATTGCTCAAGACAGGTGTTAAACTTGTACAGATGTGTTTAGAGCTGAGACTGTAGACTCTATGAAATGCTTGCAAGTTGCTGCATGCATTAATCTTACTTATAAGGTATCCCACGCTATAAGGTAATATGTAAGTTTTGCTTTATAACAGTAAAAATGCCTCCACTGAACTTGTGAACTCAGGCAGGAAGATGGTTCCTCTGCCCATCAAGGAGGATTATCAAAACTAAATGGGCCATTATTAGGGTGACCAGATGTCTTGCTTTTAAAAGGGACAGTCCCATATTTAAGCACTCCTGCAGGTGTCCCAATTTTTTCTTTAAAATGGGCAAATTGTCTGTTTTTTCTGTCTTCCTCTCCCACTAGTACTGGTGGGTCCAGCTGCTGGCTGGATCCCTGCTTGCCAGCCGCCTGCCCACCTGCAGTGAGTGGGGGGGTCCAGTGGCTGACAATGGGGGTGGAGGTGCAAGGCTGCATGCAGCGCCAGCCGCTCCCCCTGCTGGTCCATCAGAGCAGCCCCCATGGTGTGCTGGCTATCAGCCAGCAGGGGCCCCCCCTCCCGTTCCTATCCAGCACTGATTGGGCGCTGCGAACTGTGGAGGCCAGTGTGTATGGGCAGCAGCCTCTGCTGCCCGGCCATAGGCACTTTACGTGCTCCCCCTCTCGCTGTCTTTTCCCTGCTTTGCCCTTTCAACTCCCCCAGCTCCTCCATATCTCGCCCAACAGGGCATGTCCCGCTCCCAGTGCTGTGTGGAGAACTAGCTCCTGGTTGGAGTGCTCAGCGCACCAACAGCCTGCCCAGCAGGCTTCTTCCTTTCCCCACTGGCTCTGGCTGGGCTGGTACCTTGGGAAAGTCCAAGACCCTCTGGCCTGGGGCACTGGCTAGGAGGAGCCGAGTCCTGCATGTGCCAGCAGAATGTGGCTCCGCACAATACTGGTACAGGGAAGCCTCTCCGCCCCTCAGCTAAACTCTGGAGTGGTGGCGAGGGGGGAAAATGATTTCCAGCCTGTCCACATCCTGACCCTGCAGGCTCCACAGCAGCCTCCTGGGCAGGGGCTTAGCACTCTCTTCAACCCTCTGGGGTCCTGCCCCCAAGGAGCGTGGGGCTGCTCCATCCCCTAAGCATCGAGGGCAGAGAGTGCAGAGCAGGGAGGGTTAGTTTGCTTGGTCACTCTCCCATGTGAGAGAGATGTACGGGAGTGTGTGTGTCATCTCTCGCCATGTGAACCCTAAAGCCTTAAAAATAAGAAGGTAAATCAAAGAATCCAACTACACAGTATTTCTTTTTAACAGGGGCTCACTCAACTTGATATTAATTTGAACATTTGTACTTCATAGTTCTTATTGATTCCCATTGAATATGAGTAATTTTACCAGGTGTCCTGTATTAAGCATAGGGAGAGGTGAAAGTAAGCTGATACGGTACGGTACGGCGTACTGGCAAGAGCTGGTATGCCATGCCGGACTGGACCGGCTTCCCCAGCGGTGATTTAAATGGCCCAGGGCTCCAGCCGCTGCGGGGAGCCCCGGGCTCTTTAAATCAACACTGGAGCCTGGCTGCTGGGCTCGGGCGGGAATGTCAACGGCCTGGTGCTCCGGCAGCTGCGGGGAGCTCTGGGCCCTTTAAATCACTGCCAGAGCTCTGGCAGCGGGCTTTGGACAGCGCTTTAAAGGGCCCGGGGCTCCCCACAGTGGCTGAAGCCTCTGGCCCTTTAAGTCCCTAATGAAGACCAGCAGCCAAGCTCGGGCAGGGATTTAAAAGGATTTAAAAGATTCTCCCCGGGGATCCCAGCTGCAGCTGCAGGTGGGACCTCCAGGATGATTTAAAGGCCCTGAGACTCCCAGCCACAGCTGGAGCCCCAGGGCCTTTAAATGCCACACCTCTTCCAGTTGAGGCCACTACCACCCCTCAGGACTCTGGCATACCAGTAAGTCCTTTCAGTTACTTTCACCCCTGAGCATAGGGAAATATAGTCACCCTAGCCATTGTGAAATATCACAATACAGAGACTGGGCTAGTGGCCCTCTTGCACCTGTAAAGGTGCTACATGCAAGGAACCTTGTCCCATCAATTTGAGTTCTGGGAGAATGAAATACAGATAGTTGACATGAAAATTCTTCATCTCTTTGCTATCTGGACTCTCACAGGGCTAAAGCAAGGAAAGAAAAGCAAGGATTCCCCAGGGTCAACCTGGGTTAGCCCTAAAAGACATTCAGTGGACAGATTAATATATCTGTCACCTTTCGGAACCATAAACTGTAACTCATTTGTGCATACATGTTGCCTGTTTTAACCTGTAAATAACTCTCTCCTTTCTTTGTCCTAGTTAATAAATCCTTAGTTAGTTCATTATAGGATTGGCTATAAGTGTTGTCTTTGGAGTGAGATCTGAGATACAAATTGATCTGGGGTAAGTGACGGGTCTCTTGGGATTGGGAGCAACCTGAATATTTTGTGATTTTTCGTGTAAGTGACCATTTATCACTAAATCCAGCTTGCCTGGGTAGCAAGATAAACTGGAGTGTTTGTGACTCCATGGGAAGACTGTTACAGTGCTTCAAGAGTTTATATTTGTTACTTAGTTGGTGAAATCTAATTATAGAACGTACCACCAGTTTGGGATGTCTGCCCTGCTTTTTGACAGTCTGCCTGAGGTTGGCACCCATGGTTGTGAACCACTCCAGACAGCGTGACAGCTGGTACAGGAACAGAATGTACAAGGAATAGTCTGTACAAGGAACAGAATGGAGAATAGGAAGAGATGGGGTTGGAGAAAGAAAGGAGTGGGGTGGAGCAAATCAGAGGATCTCAACGCTACAAAAACAATTGAACTGGATTCTGAAATGGTCAGGAAGTCAATAAGATGACAAGGGTGGGAGATTTCTGATCCTATTTCAGGATAGTGGTGAATAAAGGGGCCCTGCATTCTTGATGAAGTGGAGTATAGAGATTTGGAATTTAGAGTGACCGTGAAGGAGGGAATTAAGGTAATTAAGACAAAAGGGGATTAAGACATTCATAATAGATTTGTGGCAGAATACTGTGAGGAGTGGAAGGCTGGCCTTCTGCTTAAGAGCACTGGCTTGGGACTCAGAGAAATGGGGTTCAATTCCACCTGACACAGAGCTCCTGGGTGACCTTGGGCAAATCACTCCTCATTTAATCACTTCAGTTTGTAAAATGGGGATAACAGCACTCTCTTCTATTTACATTTAAGCTTTTCTGGGTAGGAACTATCCGTTAACAATGTGTCTGTACTGCACCTATCACAATGGAGTTCTGGCCTCAGGCATAAGAAAATATTAGAACTTATTGCAACAAAGTAATTATTGTGATAAGAAACGCTCCCTTTGGAATGGCAGCCACTACAGTCCCCAAACATCCAACTAGATTAACAGGAATCATCAGAAATTTTGGGGAAATTCTACAGCCTGCACGATACAGAATGTCAGACTAGAGGATTGCAATGGTACCTTCTGGCCTTGGAATCTCTGAATCTATGAACTACTGAATTAATGGCTCTATGGCAAAGTAAATAACACCAGTAAACAGCATCATGCACAGGATGGAAGAAACTTTTTTGTATAAGGTCACATATCAGAACAGGAACTCAATGAGATGAGGCATGTTGTGACTCAGTTAGCAAAGGTTAAGTTATGTATAGAGTATGAAGTACAATACGAACCCCACGGAGATGTAGTCAAATGGAGCAATTGTGGATCAGGTCACAGGCTCAAGAGTCTCCTGTGTTGATGTCACTCCAACTACTGATGGCCTCAGATAACAAGTTAGGATACAGTCTATCCAAGGTTCTGCCTTATATAAACTACAGAGTCCCAGCAAGTAATTACTCAACAGTGTATTGCACAGCTATCGATAGACACTGTTCTGCAGAAAATACAAGGATTGGAAGTAGAAACCAGAATCAGATACAGCTGAGAGAACAGAACCTATGTCATTTGTATCTCTTCACTATGAAAATAATGGAGTTTGCTATTGAGATGGAAAGAAAACACGAAAAATGTTGCAAATATGGAATCAATCCCTATGCAGGCAATGCATTATAATAAGTGAAGTCAAGAATTACTTTATGGCACCAGGGGAGAAAGAAAAGTACTGTGAAAACTGCAGTAAAGCAAGGAGGACCCTCCAGTGAATTCTTTAAGTCAGATGGACACCTTTTGATGTCAGAACACAAGGGGTTCCAAAAAATGGAATTAATTTGTACTGCAAAAAGAAATTATGTGCACACACCTTAGTCTCTACAACGAAAGAAAACCACTACCTAGTAATTAATTACATGACAGGACAAATTCTAATAGGGCATACAAGTCCAGCTGCTTACTTTTTAAGTACCCTGAACCCTTTCATGTCAGTAGTTCCTAAACAACAGGATTATGCACATAGGTTTGATGCTGTACACATGAGCCAGTTTCACGGTAGTGATACTATTCACTTTTACATTAATTGATATGAACTCAAAGTTGTTTTTAGATACCTGTCTGTGAAACATGTATATCCCTTTTAAAATTATCTATAAGACCCCTATGGTCTCTAGCATAATGTTACACGTGGGGCAGGACTGCATGATGTGCTTCCAGCCATGTAACTACACTCTAATTATAGTAACTTTAGTACAAAGTGTGACCTTTATAATCCACAGACTGGCCCGATTGGTCAAGAAACCAAGCAGGCTAGTCCATATTCTTCAGAGTAACCTCAGGTTAACAGGTTTAGGCTGCCAGTGAGCCTATGATACAAATCTAGGTACTGATTGAGGAAACTATCAGATACCTCAGACGTGCTGATTTTATAGGAACAGTCACAATATTTGGGGGGGGTTTATATGGGCTCCTATTACATTTCACCCCCATCCCGATTTTTCACACTTGCTATCTGGTCATCCTATATCAAGCCTTGAGCAGGGCTCCGCTCATCCTCTCAGGGTATGGCTACACAGGAGAGTTGCAGCGCTGGTGATGGGGTTACTGCGCTGCAACTTACTCTGTGTCCACATTTGCAAGGCACGGCCAGTGCTGCAATTCCCTGGCTGCAGCGCTAGCTGTACACCTGGTCTGCTTGGGGTGTAATGATTGCAGTGCTGGTGATGCAGCGCTGCTCGTCAAGTGTAGCCACCAAAAGCGCTTTTGTTGGCCTCCAGGGTATTAAGAGGTATCCCAGAATTCCTGTCCACAACAAACCGGAAGAATGGCTGAACTACGAGCTCCCCTGAGCTATTTATCTAAAAAACAAACACAGCTGCTCTTTGCTCCAGCGAGCAACTGAGCGGAGGCAGGGGAATTGCTTTGGAATGTTCACGGCTGTTTGCTTGAGGAGGGGGGGGGAGTCCGTGTTGAGCAGCTGCTTATGTGGTCTGAAGGCTATTTAGGAGTGCATAATTTGCATTTAGTGAATAAGAGAGGGGTGGGGGAAGGGGTCAAAACTTTTAAAATGATTGAAGGTAGGTGCTGTGTATCTTCCAGTCCTTAGAACTTGCAAGGCAGGGAGCTGAGAACAGTGTCAGCTCCAAAAATCCACTCTCTCTGTCTCCCCCACGCTCCCTGTCACACTCCACCCCACCCCCCTGTTTTGAAAAGCACGTTGCAGCCACTTGAACGCTGGGATAGCTGCCCACAATGCACCACTCCCAACAACACTGCAAATGTGGCAAATGTGGCCACACTGCAGCGCTGGTAGCTGTCAGTGTGGCCACACTGCAGCGCTTTCCCTACACAGCTGTATGAAGACAGCTGTTACTCCCAGCGCTGTACAGCTGTAAGTGTAGCCATACCCTCAGACTGACAATGACTCTGCACCTGTGAGAAACAGAATCTGACAGACAACTTAGGTAGCTTTCTTGAGCTGACAGTGAATCAGAAAAGGACATTTATCCAGCAGCACAGCATATGCAACTTGACTAGGCCTGGGATTTTTGTGAAAATCAAATATGCAAAAAATATAGATAATTTATTTCAACTTAAACTCAAACTCATTTACATCATTTTATTTCTCCACAGAAATAACATGCCAGCCTTGGAAACCATATCTCCACTAGAGCTAGACTATTTGCTGAATGGTAAGAACAGCACAGTATGTCACCATCTGTCAAGGGTCTTTCCTGATGACTGCTTATGATTATAAAGGTAAATTATTTGCTTGTGTAAAATAATAGTTAGAAAAGGGAAAGGTCACCCATCCAGATATAAACTTGGCTGCAAAAAATCATCAGCATACAGAGTTAGCAGGCCTATTCATTGCTTTATAAACAGTAGACCAGGATAACATTACATAGTTTGCAATCTGTATTTGTTCTAACTATGTGAATCATAGCTTTGCATAATTTTATCATATTCCTGCCAGGAAAAAGCAAACATTAAACGAAATATTAGAAGCCAGCCAGTTAAATATCCTGGAAGAAGAAAAACATTGAGATTATATCTATTGCTATGATTGATGAGCATTATTTTATCTGTGCGATTTGGTGGCTTGCTTCTTTTTATATTTTTGTAATATCACTTAAAATAATTTCTAAACTGCGATTAGTTTATTTTGGTTGGTCTGATATTGTTACATTGTGCTGAAGGATTCATATAACCTCTTGGGTTTTTACATATCACATGATTGATTACCTACAGATAAGATAGAAAATATTACTTTAAGAGATTTGACCTTCAGTGTATCATGTCAGATGAAAAGAATTTAAATGCTGCATTACATGCACTCAACACCAGGAAATATTATAGAAAGAAAAACTGTTTACTGAAGTTTTCTGCTTGAATCAGGAGCTTCCTCCAGTAATACCCCTCTTCTGTTTCCCCTGCTGGAAATATTCCTTATCCCTGGGTTCTGTTGTGAGAACAGACACAAATATTGCTTCAGAAGATGACTAACAATGGCCTTCTACCTGAAGTCCCATACTTTTGTAAGTTTTCTCCTGCAACACGTCCTGGTCCTCTCTAGGAATTTCAAGACCAAGAACTCCATGGGAGATATTCTGCCTCCCGCATTACCCTGCCTCTATACCTAGTGATGTATAGAAGCAGTAAACAGCCACTAAGGGCCTACGGATGAACTTCCCCAATGTACGCACTGCATTGGACCACCAAGGCCCTGATAATGCTGGCCCCACAATGAGCCCTGGTACTGGTGGGTCATACTGGGGATGGAGCTTGTGTTAAAGGGGGTGGGTGAAGCTGTATCATGTGCATTATGGTTATTCTGAGTTGTGCCCCAATCCATAAGCAGCACTAGGGAAGCTGCCACGACTTAGAGAAGCCTCTTATGCTGCTCAAATTGTGCAAGTGGCTGAATCAGGGAAGGTGTAAAAGTGGCTAAAGCCATTTTTGTTCCACCACTTTCCTGAATTGTGCCTTGTGTGTTATGAATTTTACTTAACTCCACAGGTTCCTCCTTATACAACCATTCCTCCTCGTGCTGAAAAGCCTCTACATCCCACTCTCAACTGTTAGCAGAAAGTTCTAAGTGTTGCACCATAGAGGAGATAGGATCAATCCCCTTTGTCCTTGCCTATCAGCAAGCTGAGACATCTTTCCCCATGCCCACCCTTTTGTCTCCTGACAATTGAGAAAAAAAATTAACTATGCCTCCAGGGAGAGAAATTCTTCCAGGAAGTGGAAGTGTGCCTTGTAGAAGCATGCACTATCAGTTAATACGATTGGAAGAACAGTGTATTTTCAAACTGCACTAAACTTGTGTGTAGTGTCATCAGATCTGACTGCTTAACCCTGATTTGTTAATAAAAACACCTCGTTCACTGATGAGATGACATATGTTGTCCAGCAGTAATTTGATGGAGACACTGGATAATCACAGCAGTAGTGACTGATTGGATCTGTGACTGGGTGCATCTCTGAGCAGTGCTTCATTTGTAATGAAAGAGGTGTCAGGGCTCAAGCTATTATTTTACATTCACAACTGATGCAGCAAGCCCAGAGGTGCTGTGGCTGTGAACCACCAAGCCTAGAGGTACCAGGACTCAGCCTTGGAACAAATTAAGCACCGTCTTTGGGTCATCACCACACCTGACGTGCAGTATGTGAAGTACCCATCAAGGAAGGACAAAAACCAAAGAGAGAGAATTAAGACATTCCATCCTGGAGTTACATGATTTGTCAGGAGAATTTGCACTTTGCAGATTACTGGCACTCTCTCTTGCACAGGATACTCATGAAAGCTAAAGACTCCACACTGTCAGATGAAACCAAATCAAATAAAGGAAGAGAAATTCAACAAGCAGGCTTTAAAATTGCACCTGTCCTCCTGGTGAAGTCTAATAACTTCCTGTACAAAGACACTCCCAGGATAAAAAGTCATGGAAGCTCTGTAGCTTGCATTTAAAATTAGACAGGACAAAAGCACTAGAAAATATTCAGCAGGGAATAATCCTGAGTTGGTGGGAGGCTGGACTAGAGTACTAGATGATCTGTTTTTCCATCTGTGATTTCTGTCTGAGGTTGTTACTACTTTTACTAATTAGGCCTTAAGTATTGATCAAGACAAAGAAACCTAAAAGCAACATTGGTCTCTTAGTTCATGAAAACAGCAGTGTTCTGCCTACGTGTGATAATATGGCATTTAAATTTGCTCATTTATACAAGTGAATCGGTTTGGGACCTAACCAGGAAATGTATGGAATCTTGCTGGTTCATCATGTTAAGAAGAGAGTAACTCTGGCAGACTGTTTTATTCCATTGCATGTTATCTTTCTGTGCATCCCCAAGGCTGTACCTATAAAGGACTGCAAGGTGACAGAATATGTTCATACAGCCTTTAAGTGCTACTTTTCAGGATGCATTGTAGTCTGTAACCCTGAGGCACTAAAGTGTTTAATGATGTTACTGTATGTACTTAGTTAGTATTCTCTAAGTGGCTCTTATATGAAAGTGTTCTAAATTATAAATCTAGAAGTTAACTTAATATTAGTGATAAGCAAACCTCAAAGGGTGCAGAGGTTCAGTTTTCATAAGCATCTTTAAATGCTGATGCTAATGTGGAGTCTACTTGAATCTCTTTGGCCTAAAAAATGGGTGGAATCTTCAAGATAATTCCAGCAATGCTTGTCTCCAGCCAAGTCAGCAAGACTTTCAGAATAACTTCTCTCCTGGTATTTTGAAAACTTCTGCTCCTATTCCTAACCAGACCAAGAAGTGGAGAGGTGCATACAAATGACCAAAATAAAGATAAACATATTTTCAAAAATCATTTGTTTTTCAGGACCCACACAAATGAGATACTGCACATTCATATAGCTATTCTGCTGAACAAAATTAAATAAAAACTAATTATTTGCCAATACTGTGTGATCTACTGATAACACGATGTTTCCTGGTTTCTTTCTTATTCTGCCTTTTGTAATGTCCTGGTTAAAAAATGTGTGCATGTGTGTGCAAGAGAGACAGAGACAGTGGTGAGGGGCAGTGAATGAAAGTGGCAATAGTGTTATAAGGCACAGCTAGTAGCGAGAACTTTAGTCAAGACTGTACAATATTTTTCCCTATAAGCCCCTATTTTCAATTGCTTATAGCTTTGCTAAACTTTACACTATTTGGACTGAAGTTTTCCATGCTTAGTCTCTGCCACAGGCTGCTTTAAAAAAAAAAAAAAAAAGGTCTGTGTCCTTTTTAAAGTATGCGATAAGTGGATTTCCCAATGGTAAATTCAAACATTTCTTTGAAGAGCTCTGGGTTTGGAGCAGGAACTTTGAAATCTGGTGTGGGATGGTCCTGGGGTCTGAGAGGTGCCTTTTGCTCCCCTCCCTAGATATACATCCAGATTTGACCCAGTGAGAAAACTATCAAAATTGTCATTTGCACGTTCAGTATAGGGTTTTAAGAATCTGGCTGCTAAAATCTCAGAACACTCCATGTGCACAGACTATGCTCCCTGGCCCCACTGAGCTTGAGCCCCAGCTGAGATACAATAGATGAAAACATCCTTTTGGTGTGTGGGAAAAAGCAGTGGGCTAAGCACCAGGAGAAAATCTCAGCTCTTCCACTTACCAATATTAGTAATTCTTTTCACTCTACTACTGTCTAACAAGCAGTCGTGTAAGCCAGTGGTGAAGCATTTGTCATGTCTCCATTCTAATTGCTGACCCATATAGAGGGTAAAAGCCTACTATTCCTATCGGTTACTCATGAGCTCAAATGGTCTGTGGTGTAGATTTAAAGGTCCTGGGCTTAAATCCTACTGATAACCCATATGAGGGTCAGTATAATTCCAGATAATGGCTTTTTTCAGTTTATTTCAGACACCTAGGAAATGACATTTAAAACATCTTTTGAAGAAGATTAAGATTGCAAAGTCAAACACTGAGTCAAAAGTTGGGAAATGCTAGAATTAGGATTGTCCTTGCAATTTTAATACTCCTTGTTTGTACTATGAAGTAGTATTGTTCTGTGACACCCCTGGCTTCATTCAATGCACAGGCAGACAGTGAATGAAGCAGAGGTTTATAAGGCTAGCAAGGATGTTCTCTTGTGCTAAAGACAGTGAAGAACGGTGAACTGTTATTCCTGGCTCTGTCACAGACTTTCTATGGAAGCTAGATAAGACTATCATGATGCATATATACAAAGGGGAGAATAAGTTTACACAGACAACCTTGATTCTAAGTATTTCTTAACTTCTGCATGTGTGACTCTGCAATCTAAACATTATTTAAACATCTTTCTTGTATGTAGCAATATGAAACCTGTCAAGAAATATTTGACTGCAGCTGGTAGAAAAATGTACATATTTATGTGAAAATCATTATTTATTATAAGAATAAACTCAAATGACCAATAAATATTGGTGATAGCAAGTTATTCCATCAACTCTAATCCTTACATCTGAGATCTTATTTGGGCCCTATGAAGGAGCAAAAGTTTACTCTCCTTTGACACTAGGACATAGCTGACTAAGAGAGAGAAATTCATTTAATTAAGATATGCAGAGGATCATAGCTAGCATTTTGTGATGTATTACTGAATTTTAAAAATTAACTTTGTTTTACTCTGACTTTTGTATATTAACATTCAGGACCATCTTCACAGACTTTATCCATGCATATTTCAAACTCTGGAAGAGCTCAAGTTTGAATTAGTGCTGATGTGTGGACATTGTTCATCATTAACGCACAGTATGTGTGCCCTGAAGAAAGGTCAAGAGATTCTGAAATATAGAAACATCCATATCAACACCTGCTACAGAATAATGATATCCCAAGCCAGTTTTAGACACCTATCTTTGAAATTTGTGACTGTATAGGAAAGAGGAGAAGCACAAAAGGGCAAGTTCTCAAACCACTGCATATTGTCCCCAACCCCTCAAATTTGGTTAGTTTGTTTGCCAAAGCTGTGCATGCCCAGTCCTGGAGAGAGCATCCCTATAGCTGGCCAAAAAGTGGAAATCTCTTCCCATGAAAAATGTCACATTTCTGGAATTGTCATTCATCTCGAATCACAGTGAAAGGTCAGAAACATGAAATTTTTCACAGAAAGGGATTTCCAGAAGGCTCTTGTCTATTTTACCATCTCCCTGCAGACAGAAATTGAAGTGAACAAGAGCTTACCAGGCAGGCAGCGAAGACTGAGTACCCTGCTTCCCCTCAGCCAGGCTGCCAGAAAGGCACAGAGGTAGGGAGCGCATCCTCCAGGCCACCCCTCATCCCCAGCCTGGCTGCTGGGAGGTTAAGTACCCTGGTTCTCTGCCTCTACAGCAGTAGAGCAGGGGATGGGGGGGGGGGGGGGGAGGGGTTGTGCCAAGGATGAGGGGATCCAGGGTGCACAGACTCCAGCAGCCCCCCTAGAAGGTTCTTATAAATTTCACTTTTCAGCTAAATTGACAAGACCCTTCCAGGCAGCCAGCTGGGGAGCAGATATGTTGATTTTCCTGTTGAAAAATTGGAATGTTGTTGTTAAACTTGAAATTTTCCTGTGGAAAATTTTGATTGTTCAAAAAGGGCATTTTCCATGGGAAAAATCACAGAGACAGAAAATCCCCATCCACTTCTGTGTGTCACATCTCTCATCATGCCACGGCCCAAATTTGGGATGGAATGTGTGACAAAAACTAAAAATGAAAGACACAACATTAATGCATGCTCAAAATTCAGAATGCTACGGGATTCTTTCCTTTAGTCTGAATAATTTTTTCTATAACCTCAGCTTCATGATCATTTATTTCTCAATATTAAAAGTGAAGGGACACCAAATTTATGTAAAACATAGGGAACTCTGGAACTTAAATGAATGACCTCTTTACAAATGAGGGATATTTGAACTCTTGATTTTAGTGAAGTCTCATAAAACACATTTCATACAGTGCACTTTTCAGAGAGAAAGGTTATTCGGTCATGGTCGCTCAGTTTTGTCATGATAGCCCCTCAAATATGCAAGACAAAAGTCCCCATCCTTGTTTATCTTAAATCATATTGTTGCCTCTTTTGACCTGCACAGTAAGCCAATATTCGGGGCTGTGTCGGATTGCTTCCATTAGGAGGAGAAACTGATATGAGTCAGGTATTTTTTTAGTGCAATCTTGTTTATTTGTAAAGAACCATACACAAAGTCTTGGTTCCCTGAACACAATAAGAACAAACAGCAGCAAGCAATTTCCAGTCTAAGTCTGCCTTCCCAGTATTCTGTGCCCAAAAGCAGCTTTGCCTCTGCTTAGGTTTTGTCTCCTGAGCTACCTTGGTTGGTAGCTTTCTATTGTTTCGAGTTATCTCTACATAAAAGGACCTAGCTGATTCTCCTCTTAACCTGAAAGCAGAGAGATTAGGATACCCATCAACTTTAATCAGGCCCGTAATTGTCTCTGGACCAAAGACCTGCTTGATGGTAGCCATTAGCACCTTCCCACATGACAATATTGTTCTACTGGTATAGATGTATCCCACATTTTTCAAAAAGCAAAGCAAAACATTCCCCATGGTTTGATCACTAAATAGATTTTAAACACATCTATATACATGAGAGTGGCATTACCAATAACTAGCACAAATCATTTTCCAATTCTGTGGCAGAAACACATGATTTTAAAATTGCTGGACCCTCACTGTCCAGCCAAATTGAAAGATATTGAACTATCAATCTCCAGGAAGATGAGCAGTGACAATGTCTTTATTACTTGTATGTCATATGTGTGAATTATCATTGACTCTCTACAGAATACTGCTGCTCTTGTAACACAGCCTAAAACAATAGGAAAGCTCCATGGAAAAATCAGACACTGGAGGGAAATTCTGGGACCGCACACTAATCTGCCTTATGCAACCGTTATACACATCACTTGGTGTTTGTGCTCCAAATAACTGCATGTTCTGATACTACCCCCTTCTGCTGTCCAGAGAAGTGATAGGAGCATGCTCCATATATTTCACAAAATGAAATGAAGATGAATGAATCAATCCTTCCAAAAATGGAACTTCTGGTACCAGAGTAGCACACACTGTCAATTGCTCTATCATAGAGGCAGGGCCAGCTCCAGGCACCAGCTTATCAAGCAGGTGCTTGGGGCGGCAACTGGGGAGTGGGGCGGCACTTTCAGGGATTCAGCAGCAATTCGGTGGAGGGTACCTCACTCCCGTTGGGAGCGAAGGACCTCTTGCTGAATTGCCGCAGATCACGATCGCAACTTTTTTTTTTTTTGGCTGCTTGGGGCGGCAAAACCCCTGGAGCCGGCCCTGTGCAGAGGTTCACAATCTTTTCCCTTCTGCAAGCTCATGCTTTAGACATGAAAATAATGTAACATTCTAAAGTCATGGCCCCAGACACTGCAGACTCAATAGGAGTAGCTCTACACTTCCTGCTCCCTTCCCCCTCCTTGAGAGAGGTGTTGGAGGCAGCAGCAAGAACAGGGATGCAAAGCTCTTGTTGCTCTCTCTGAGCCTCAATGCATACAGCTGGTACAACTTTTAGCAGCCTTTAGACTAGGTTACACCATGACCCCCAGTTACCTAAAATGGGGGGAGAGGGGAGTATCATAAGCATAAATCCCAATTCTGAACCTTAGCGTCCAAAATGTGGGTGCCTAGCATAAATCCTCTAAGCTTAATTACCAGCTTAGATCTGATAGCGCTGCCACCAGACAGGAATTACAGTGCCTGTCTCACTCTGGTTTCCCCAAACCTACCCTGGGGGACCCCAAGA
>NC_133772.1:50643291-50688882 GCF_003597395.2 Chelonoidis abingdonii
AGTCAGACAAAAGACACACACCCCAAAATTCCCTCCCTGAGCTTTGAAAAATCCGGTTTCCTGATTGGTCCTCTGGTCAGGTGTGTGGTTCCCTTTGTTAACCCTTTACAGGTAAAAGAAACATTAACTCTTAGCTATCTGTTTATGACAGGGAGACAGTGAGCAAAACACAGTTATTTAAAGACACCTTTCACCCCACTCTTCTCAGTTATACTGCATGCATCTAGCACCCCTCAAGGGTCAAGCATAACTGGCAAACAGGTGTTTGAATGGTGTTACACCCTGTTGACACTGGTGTTTACAAAGCAGTTAGTTATAATGTGTTAGCCGAGATACACAACCCATTTTCTTACTTTAGACATGGACTTAGATAGCAATTAAAATGTGTAATTTGCTCATTTGGACTAGTTCCTCCACTTCATTTCTTGTCTCCTTTCAAACACTTCACACTTGGCCGCTCCACCAGTATGTATACCAAACTCCAAAAGAACCAAGAAGTGGCCTGAGATCTCAACGGGATCTGCACCTGCACAGTCTCCCCATAGCCATACATCTAAATAGAAGTGAACAGCAGGACAGGTTGGAGAGGGAGTGCTAGGTGAAACCTAGGGATGGCTTTGAGGGAGGAATATGGATACCACTGTTTGAGTAAGAGATTATAATTATTTCTTTATAGTGATCCATTTGATTAATTTGCACCACCAGATACATGAAGGTCACTCGCATTGGCAGAATGAAGCCCTGTGAATTTGGTTTATATTGCTGATCATGGTTGTTAGGATTATTTAGACAAATAATATGCTTTGTTCCAATTCTTACTAGGACAGCCTGTGGAAGGCACAAACAAAGGCTCTCTCTCTCACACACCCACACCCCCCTCCTTCACAGTCATGCCCACCAGCTTGAAATATTTGTGACTGACATCTCTAACATGGGAAACTCACTCAAATATATCTTCCATATATTTTGCAACAGTGAAATGTCAGAGAAGGTGGAGCATCAAGTATTATTCCCCACTCTACAGATCAGTTTTAGAAGACTAGAGGGCAGTAGTCTTTCTTTGATTGGTGACCAATTAAATCACAAACCTACAGGACTAAAATCTTTGTGTGACTCCCAGAGGTGGAGCTAAAGGAGAGCATTCTTCAAGTGAGCATCACTATCACCATGGGTCTATTTCTTTCCCTGTAATATTGCCTGTTGTCCCTTGGGATAAAAAGTGAAGCATGAAATGCAGAGACTTAAGATGTTTAAAGACTGTGGCAATTTAGTTCAGGCTGGATTTTCAAAAGGAAACAACTGAGTTTCAAATCAAACTGTTTATCTGTGGCTACAATGATCACAGTATGTTCTGTATTTAGGAAATTAATTATTTACTCTAGTGTGATATATTCAATTGCAATATATTATTTAGTCACAAGATAGTTCTGTTTGCTATATGGAGTTCCAGACTGGGTGTGGTCTGTGGTAAACAACAGACAAAGCTGGAATTCAAGTTCTGTAAAAGCCTCTTTGTATCTGCAGTTGTTTCCTTTAATGAATATTTCTTGTTTAAAATGGACTGTCAAAAGTAAACCTGTGAGAAACTGAATTCACTCCCTAGTAAAACGGGTCAAAAATATGACTTTGGAATTTTGACAAAAAAAAATAATATTTTTTTAAAATGTTGTGTACTTTTTTTCCTGATTTTGACCAGCTTATAGAGTGTGTTTGAAAGTTATCAAAAATTCAGAATTTGACAAACAGATTTTCCAACCAGCTCCGTTCACTAGTAGCAATTCATTATCTTAGCCCTGCAGCTCCCAGTCCATAAAAAGCTTCATTGCTACCTAAGGAAATGCCCTGCCTGTGTGTGTTAGAGACTGCCCTCTAGTGTTTGACTGACAGAGAGATTAAGATTGTTGCATGCAGGGTTATTGCAACTGTGTCGGTACCAGGATACTAGAGAGAGAAAGTAAGTGAAATAATATCTTTTGTTGAACCAACTTCTGTTGGTGAAATAGACAAGCTTTGGAGCTTATACAGAGCTCTTCTTCAGGTCTCTGAGTAAGTTCGAAAGCTTGTGTCTCTCACCAAAGGAAGATGGTCCAATAAAAGATATTACCTCACCCACCTTGTCTCTCAGACTGATTAAGAGGCATTCTACTGCTTCCAGAAAAGAGAGATTTCCTTTGGCTCCAGTTATAAAGGTCTGAATTTTTGGAGCTGAATGAAGCAGGGATCTAAGACCAGCCCCCTTCAGGTACATATGTGTAAGAGCTCAAACAAATAATTGTTTGTTGTCTCCCACACATGAATTAGTTACAAAAAGACAGCGTAAGAGTTTCTATACTCCACTATCACCACTAACACAAGTAAAGAATGTATGTTTCCTCCTGCCTAAGTGTAATAATGAGAAACAGTAGAATGATTGGAATCCATGAACACGTGCCCAGAGTCTTTTGATGTCTTTAGACTGATGTGGGCTCCTACTGACTGATAAACATAGCTGCTGTGGGTCCTAATAAGGTAGCACAGGTGTAGCATTCAGTAAACCAGAATTTCCTCAGTAGGGTTGTGGTATTATAGTTAATTTATAATTATACTAGGAGCAAGTCTGGGTGAAGAGACTGGGGTAAAACAGAGGCAACCTCATGGTAGGGGTCTACTGTAGACCACCAAATCAGGAAGATGATGTGGATGAAAAATTTTAGAACAAACAACAGAAATATCCAAAACACTGAACCTAGTAGTAACGTGGGACTTCAGTTAAACTTGATTTTGACCAAGAGGGAGGAGCTGGTTCTGAATCTGAAGGTGGAAGGCAATTTGGGTGAAAGTGATCATGAAATGATAAATGTAATGATTTTAAGAAAAGGAAGAAATGAGAGCAGCAGAATAAGGAAAATGGATTTCAATAAAAGTAGACTTTAACAAACTCAGAGAATTGGTAGGTAAGATCCCATGGGGAGAAAATCTAAGGGAAAAAGTAGCTCAGAAGAACCGGCAGTTTCTCAAAGAGACAATATTAAAGACTCTTTAATGATCTGAAAATCAAAAACGAATCCTACAAAAATTGGAAACATGGACGGATTGCTAAGAATGAGTACAAAAGAACAGCACAAGCATGTAAGGACAAAATCTGAAAGGCTAAGGCACAATACAAGTTACACCTAGCAAGGGACAAAAAAGGCAATAAGATGACATTCTATAAATACATTAGAGACAATAGAAAGCTAGAGGAAAGTGTATGTCCTTTACTTATCACGGAAGGAGAGATAACAATACACAACATCAGGATGACTGAGGCATTTAATGCTTATTTTGCTTCAATCTTGACTGAAAAAGTAAATTGTGACCAGATAATAAAACAAATAATATTAACAACAAGGAGAAGGAATCCAAGTCAAAATAATGAAAGAACAGGTTAAAGAATATTTAGATAATATACATGTGTTCAAGTCAGCAGGTCCTGATGTAATTCACTCTGGTACTTAAGGAACTAGGTGAAGCAATCTTGGAACTGTTGCCAATTATCTTTGAAAACTCCTGGAGGATGGGTGAGGTCCCCAAGGGCTAGAGAAGGGCAAACACACAGAGAGCCTATATTTTAAAAGAGGAACAAAGGAAAATGATAGACCAGTCAGCTTAACTTCAATACCTGGAAAGGTACCAGAACAAATTACTAAACAATCAATGTGTAAGCACCCAGAGGATAATAAGGCTATAAATAATAGCCAACATGGATTTGTGAAGAACAAATCATGCCAGACTAACCTAATTTCCTTCTTTGACAGGGTTACTGGTCTTGTTGATAAGGGGAAAGCTGTAGAAGTGACATGTAATTTTAATGAAGATTTAGTTTAGATTTTAGTGAAGCTTTTGACATGGTCCCACCTAATATTCTCATAAGCAAACTAGGGAAATGTGGTCTAAATGAAATTTCTATAAAGTGACTGCAAAATTGGTTGAAAGACTACTCAAAAAGAAGGTATCAATGGTTCGCTGTCAAACTGGGCCGGGGGGGAGGGACATATCTAGTGGAGACTACAGGGGTCTTTCCTTGGTCTGCTACTATTTAATATTTTCATTAATGACTTGGATAATGGAAAGGAGAATATATCTATAACATTTGCAGCTGACATCAAGCTTGAGGGGTTGCAAGCACTTTGGAGGACAGGATTAGGATTCAGAACGACCTTGACAAATTGAAGACATACTGGTCTGAATTCAAAAAGATTCAATAAAGGTATATGCAAAGTACTTCACTGAGGAAGGAAAAAATCAGATGCACAGATACAAAATGGGGGATAACTGGCAAGGCAGTAGTACTGCTGAAAAGGTTCTGGGGGTATTAGTGGATCTCAAATTAAATATGAGTTAACAATGTGATGTAGTTGCAGAAAAGGCTAACATCTTTCTGTAGTGTACTAACAGAAGTGTTGTGTGTAAGACTCAAGGGGTAATCATCCTGCTCCTCTCGGGACTGGTGAGCTCCAGCTGGAATACTGAATCCAATTCTGGGCACCATTCTTTAGGAAGGATATGGATAAAATGGAGAGAGTCCTGAGAAGAGCAACAAAAATGATAAAAGGTTTTGAAAACTTGACCCATGAAAGTTAAAAAACTAGGCATGTTTAATCTTGAGAAAAGACAACAGAGTGGACCTGATAACCGTCTTCAAATATGTTAAGGGCTATTATAAAGAGGATGGTGATCAATTGTTCTCCATGTCCACTGAAAGTAGGACAAATAGTAATGGTCTTAATCTATACAGAGGGAGATTTAGGTTAGATATTATGAAAACTTTCTAGCTGTAAGGACCATTAAGCATTGGAATAGTCCTCCAAGAGAGGTTGTGGAATCCCTGTCACTGGAGGTTTTTGAGAACAGATTAAGCAAACACCTGTGAGCAATAGTCTAAATATACTTAGTTCTGCCTCAGTACAGGGAGCTGGACTAGATGACCTCTTGAGGTCCCTTCCAATGCTACGTTTCTGTGATATTTTTGAGATTTTGTAATGATAAAAGAACCTGATGCTCTCTCAGCTACAAACTTTGATTCAAGTGGAGGATGAGAACTTTTCTTTTCCAACTGAATAACTTAAATTAAAAAAAATTAATGGAGATAACACCTGTCTCCTAGAACTGGAAGGGACCCCAAAGGGTCATTGAGTCCAGCCCCCTGCCTTCACTAGTGGGACCAGGTACTGATTTTGTTCCAGATTCCTAAGTGGCCCCCTCAGGAATTGAACTCACAACCCTGGGTTTAGCAAGCCCATGCTCACACCACGGAGCTATCCCTGCCTCCCTCCCATAATAGCATAGTGGTCCCAATAATAGAATAGTAGTATGCTATTTTGATAGTATACTTTTCACCCCACAAAGAATCCCCAAGGGCTTTACATAGGATGTACTGGAAAAAAATCTGCTACAGTTGGCTCTAGGATGGAACACATCAGTTGTCACAGAAGTGAAGAATACCTCATTCATTAGAAAGGGCATGGGGACTTTGAGGTAGGCAGAGTGCAGTTGCCCATTGTAACATACAACCAGGACACTAGGGTTCACATTCCAAAAAAAAGCTACAAAAATCAGAAGACTTGATATTGGGGAAGAGGTTTCTTTCCCCCCCCCCCACCATCTAAATAAAACTGATAGAGCGTGGTGCATTTGCTTGCAGACTTTTATTACTCAGGCGCTATAAGAAATTAGCAACTTTTCAATCTCCAGTCTCTGATCCTGAGAACATCATCTGTTGGGGTTTTGGCAACACCACAGAGAAAACCAAGCTGCTTAAAAGCTAGGAAATGTTTCAGGAGATACCAGTGTCAATCTCGAGAGTTGCTTTCACCACCTCACTGCTAAAGTTAACATGGAGTAAAAAAATCTTGAAAACTGTCTCAGTCAGTGGCACTTTATAAACTGATACAAAATCCCATTCAGCTTTAAAAACATGAAAAAGAAAACAAAGTTAGTGAGTTTAAAATTAATAACTATATCTCCTGCTTTCAGAAAAGATATATGCTGGAGCCACATGTCGGGCCATTGAATATTTCTGTACTGGCACTGAATCTGCATGTAGAACCAAATGGAAGAAACAATACTTTTTAAAAGGGAGAAGAGACACAGTAGTAATATTACCATCAACACTCGTGGTCCTTGAAAAAGATCTTTAAATTCTCGTTATTTCTCATTTGCATTTGCCATTGCTGGAATTTTTATGATAAGGTCCAATTAAGGAAAGTGTTTCCTTTTTACAAGGCCTATTTATCAAAAATTCAGATAAACTCTTTGATGACTTTTCTGCATAAACTGATCATGAATAAACATAATCCTGTTGCTCCAAGAACAGATGCCATCCTGTAATTCCCTGCCCCCGACAGCTCTGCTCTCCAATCATAAAGGAAAAGGAAATTATTTGACCAAGTTTGCAGAGTAAACCATAAATCATAGGCATCTTTGCCAGAGCGAACTTACGTTTCTTTTATGAAACAATTGCTCTTAAAAGAGTTTATTTTCATTTTAATAAATTTTCTTTATAAAAAAACAGAACACTGTGTTCTTCAACACTTGGTATTTTTCAGTTCTGGTTAAGAGTGGAAATTTGCATCACCAAGTGGCTTTCTACAAGCAGGCAGGCTGTTACCCAGCTGCAGAATGAGGGTATTCTGTAGGAGATAGTTTGATAATATTTGTATTTTTCTCACTTGGAAAGGTGTAATTGGAAAATGGTGGGGTTTTAAGGGTTGTCTCTGTCCAAGTCAGATATTGGATATATAAAATAAGAAAAAACTTTTTGTGAATGCACTGAGAAGGGAAATTTCAAAAGCAGATGCTCTGTGGGAGATCACCACATTCTCTTTTAGCCAACACGAGCATGGTTGTGTTTTTTTCCCCCCAAGGGGTAAATAGGATATGGAAGAGGTTCCGAAAATACACCCCCAGCACTACCCATTCCTGCTTGTAAGTATCCCTTCCCTCTCTTGACTTCCAGCATCCCTCTCTCCCACACACCTCTCCTGTGAAGCACACAGGAAACCAGGTTTACATAAAGGACAAGTCTGGCCTGAAAGTGGCACCCACACATAGGGATGTTCAAAAAGCACATCCCTGAATAGAGCAGTTTTACTGTCATATTTCCTGACACATTATAGTACAGTGCTGCGGTGTATTCCCTCACACTCCACTGAAGTAAAGAAAGATACATTAAACATTTACATGGGGTAGAGTACAACGGAGTAACTGGCACAAAGAGAGCACAAACCTCGTTTACACGTTCTGCCATTTTCCCGCCTCCACACATCAGACATACACTGCTCCCTTTGCCCAGAGTTCCTGGGACAATTTTTTTTAGTGGGCGTGCAGAGAGCCATTTAACCAGACTGTAAACCCTGTATATAATGGAAACCAACTTCAAGCCCGGGGGTGCAGCAGCAACCCTAGGACCTGTAGTCTCAACACCTATGCCTTAACCTCAGTGAGCAGCAGCACCATGAACTCCAGTGCATCAGGATTAGAAGCAGCAGAATAGAAGGTACTAGCTCAGAGGAAGAGGCATATCATCATTGGCATAGTCCCTGGTACAATGCATCACTTGAACACAATCTCTGGTTCCCTGGCTGAGCGTACACTGTTCAACTATACGCTGCTCTGTCCATATTTATCGAATAGGGGCACTAACAACAGTGTAGCGGTGGCCATGCTAGGTACAAGGGGAGCAATACGGCACTGGGTGTCTCAGAGCACTTAGTGTTTCAGAACAAACTGCTAATGAACTCAGCTACAACCCTGCACATCCCATTTCAATTGGAAACAAGGGGCTAAACCCTCAGCTGTGCCAGAGCAGAAGGGCCTGCCTCCAGCAGGACTACGCTTCTGGGGCCCTTAGGGGAGCACATACTTGTGATAGTGTTCCAGGACAGAGATCATTCAGTCAGCATCTCCTAGATGCAGGGACCCCTCCTTTCCAACAGCTCATTGTCTGACTACACTGACTTTCTGTATGTTGAGCTGTCCTCTGCTCTGCCTTATCCTCATTCCAGCCCATGCCCCTGTCTCCAGAGTATAATTCTCTACCCTGAGGTGGAAATGCTGGGGCAGAACTCCTGTGCTCCCCTAGTCTCACACATTTGTGCAGGGTTTTTTGTGGTCAACTTCCACCCCGTCCTCCCAGAACATTTTGTAAAATGCTATGCGTGGCCAGAGGGCCCTTCCCCCACAGCCCTATTCCAACTGCCATTTTCAGCAACACACACACACACAAATTTTCACCTCTATTTCCTATTCCCTTCACTTTCATCTAAACATAACTCCATGACTCTGGTCCTCCCTCTCCCCTTCAGTGGTTTTGCCTTCTCTCATCCCTGATGACTGCAAGGTTGTGTTCCCTCTTTCCCCCATTTGTCACCTCCAGCCGCTCTTCCCTCACCCCCTTTTGCAGGCTTCATTATTCAGTTCTTCCCCCCATTTCTGTATGAATGCTCATCCCCTACCATGCCCCTGCCTTGCCTCTCCACCTGGCTTTGCTATTTAATACTTGTATCGCATAGTGCTTCAAGCATCAGTAGTGAGAGGTACTACACAAACACATAACAAAAAGACAGTCCCTGGTCCAAATCGCTTGATCTCTCGCTCCTCTGTCCATTCTCCTTCCATTTCCTTTGTTACCTCATACTATCTGCCACTTCTTCTCCACTAGGACCGGAATCTACTCCACAATGAGAACACATTAAAATTTTGAGCCTCCTCTTGGTGGCAACATCCTTTCTGAAAAGTGACAAATTTGTCACAACAGCAATACAAGAGCCTAACACCAGAGATCTGAAATCACTTTCCCTTTTGCCTTAGTACTTTTTTAAAAACAGACCTTAAATGAATGTCACTGTTTATTACACATTTTTTCCTTAAATGATGTTTTCAGAGGAGACAATAGCAACTGGAAATGACAACTTGTGCCAGCTTTAAGTCATATTATCTCCTGACAACACAGCATATAATATGTGTCATTCAGTGTATGAATGATTTCTTCTGTTCAGAATTTTCATCCACCTGCTTGTCGCACAAAGTATATGCATTACCTGATTAAATAACTCATGGCCCCATAAATCGTTAACCATGTGTACAGTACATAATTCAGTGGTCTCAAACTGAGCTACAATTCAAAGCTTTTCTTAGGTTTAAAAAAAATAAACTTTGTTTACCAAAAACTGTCCCAGTGACCTTTCTCTCTAGTTTCCATGGCATGTTTGTTCAGCTAACTGCTCAAAATATTTTTAATGCCACTTTCAACCTCTGCAAAGTCAAACTAATGCATGACAATCCATAAAAATCAGCTAGATAACAGAAAGTACATTCTGATTCCAGAATTATTGTCGTCTGATTCTCAATGACAGGATACAAAACAAAAAGAGAAGAGAGTTTGATTTTTCGAAAGCAAAATTAACCCCACAAGAATGATAAGAAAAAAATATTTTGGACCAAAATACTGGCTAAATGATATGAGATTAAGCACAAAGACAATATATGCATTGTCGCATATGCAAACTTTGGTCAAATAAAGACTTAACAGTGTGTAACCAGAAACTCTTTAAATATATACAATAATATAGATTTGTTTTATAAGAGTGAAGTAGGAATGTGCTTGAACCATAAAGTTTTGGTCTGGTTCCAAACTCCCCCAAAGGGTGTTGATTAAGGCCCATCTCTTATCTAAAGCAAGGTTTTGAGCACTATTTGTTGGCATAAGAATTTGTGGACACCTAGGCAACACTAATTATAGTCCACATAAAAATTTAGAAGTGAGATGAAACATTGCCTGACTTGTCTGAAGTGAGCCTAGAAGAAATCAGCTACAGTACACATGATCTTCATCACCACAGCGTCTTATCACCTCCACGATAACAAGGAAACACCCCACACTTGCTCTCTCTAGATTCACTCCCTCCCACCAAGAAGCAGGCTTAGCAGGGGCTGTGGAGGGTCATTTAAAGGGGAGGGGACATAGAGTCACCCTGCCTGACCCTCTTTTTCCCCCACTCAGGCACCCTCTCTGCCCCCACCAGCCCACTGGCAGCCTAACCCTTCTGGCCCATGAGCTCCTACATCCACTCCCTCCAAATCTGAGTCAATGGTATTGCAACTTGGCACATAAGGTTGCAGCATCACTCAGGTTTGGCTCAGCAGCCCCTCCATCATAAACGAGAGGCAGCTGGGCCAAAGCAGATTGAGTGACATTGTGATACGGCATGCAGGGTCACATCACCACTCAGGTGTGGCCCTGCGACCCCTCCATCATCATGGAAAGGTGGCCAGGCTAAATTTGAGTGAGTACCATTATGGCCTGGCACTCAGGGTCACAGCATCACTCAAGTGTAGCCCAGGCAAAATGCATTAGGGCCATGGTGTAGGTCCCCCCTTCTGTCAGCTATGTTTGGTGGGTTTTTTCCCTTTCAAATTAATATGTGAAAATGAAGGGGCTATAGTGGGAAATCTTAATTAAAGTATTAGGTTTTGCACTGAACTCTGAAAGCAGCAAGGCTAGTGATTGTTCTTATTGCATTGGGCAGCAAGTTCCATCATTTTGGCCAGGCTCTTGTAAAGCTTTTGCATCCTGTCACAAGCCTCCCTCATTGTTCTACAGCTTCTCAGGGTATGACTACATCGGCACTTTACAGCGCTGCAACTTTCGCGCTCAGGGGTGTGAAAAAACACCCCCTTGAGCGCTGCAATATACACCGCTGTAAAGCCTCAGTGTAATCAGTGCAGCAGCGCTGGGAGTGTGGCTCCCAGCGCTGCACGCTACACGCTACACCCGTAGAGGATGTGGTTTACGTGCAGCACTGGGAGAGCTCTCTCCCAGCGCTGCCACTCCGACCACACTCACACTTCAAAGCGCTGCCGCGGCAGCACTTTGAAATTCCAAGTGTAGCCATACCCTTAGTTCTAGTGTAATGCTGATGCCATGGGAGGCATAGACACAGAGAAACAGCCTACCTTTCAGGTAGCAAAGGCCAGGTCTATCAGGGGAGCAACCTTAAACTGGACTCAGCAGGGAGTCAGTGCAGAGAGTACTGTAATGGAGAGTTGCGTTTTCAGTCATCTGCATTACAGAGCAGCTGTGTTCTGAAGAACTGGGAGATTCCTCAAGGCATAAGGTTTCCTTCCTACATATAGGGCTTGGCTACACTTGCAGTTGTGCAGCGCTGGGAGTTACAGCTGTCTTCGTACAGCTGTGTAGGAAAAGTACTGCAGTGTGGCCACACTGACTGCTACCAGCACTGCAGTGCGGCCACATCTGCAGCGCTGTTGGGAGTGGTGCATTGTGGGCAGCTATCCCACAGAGCACCTCGTCCCATTTTGGCGCCGTGGGTTGTGGAAAGGGGACGGAAGGGTGCGGGTCATTCCGCTTCCTGTCCCAGCGCCCCGTGGTGCATCGCTTCACATCCCAGCAGTCACTGTTTTTCCGTCCACGTTTGGCGCCATTGTGAGTCTCCCAACGGTTTCTGTGCAGCACGATTTCTGTGGGAAATGGAGCCCGAGCTGCTGAGGACCTTGCTGATGAGTGTCGCCAGCACATCACGTGTGGCAGCTGAGCTATTCCTTCAGCTCCAAAGTGACAGGCCAGGTCTACTCTATGAGATTAAATCGATTTTAGATACGCAATTTCAGCTACGAGAATAGCGTAGCTGAAATCGAATATCTAAAATCGATTTACTCACCTGTCTTCACCGCGCGGGATGGATCCGCGCGGCTTGCCGTGTCGAATCCGGAAGTCCGGTCGTCTAGCTGGAGTTCCGGAATCGATCTAAGCACGCTCTGGGATCCAGATATCGCGTCCAGACCAGACGCGATATTTCAATCCCCGAGCAATCGATTTTAACGCGCCGATCCAGCGCGTAGTCTAGACGTGGTCACAGTGAGGAGTCTGATGACGATATCGAGTCGCCTGATGCATATGACACTAAAGTGCTTTTGGCATTAACGGAAATGCTCAGCACCGTGGAACGCCGCTTTTGGGCTCGGGAAACAAGCACTGAATGGTGGGATCACATCGTCATGGAAGTCTGGGATGATGAGCAGTGGCTGCAGAACTTTCGGATGAGAAAAGCCACTTTTATGGGACTGTGTGAGAGCTTCGCCCCACCCTGCAGCGCAGGGACACAAGATTGAGAGCTGCCCTGTCAGTGGAGAAGCGGTGGTTATTGCAATCTGGAAGCTGGCAACTCCAGACAGCTACCGATTGTCACGAACCAGTTTGGAGTGGGGAAGTCGACCGTTGGCATGTGTTGATGCAAATTTGCAGGGCCATTAATCGCATCCTGCTAAGGAGAACCGTGATCTGGGGAACATGCAGGACATTCTGGATTGGCTTGCACAAATGTTTCCCTAACTGTGGAGGGGCAATAGAGGACGCATATTCCTATTCTGGCCCACCCCACCGTTATCCGAGTACTAATACGGAAGGGGTATTTCTCTCTGGTTCTCCAGGCACTTGTGGATCACTGTGGTGTTTCATTGACATTTACACAGACTGGCCTGGAAAGGTGCAGATGCACACATCTTTCATAACAGTGGCCTGTTCAGACACTGCAGGCCGGACTTTTTCCAGAACTGGAAGATCACAGTAGGGGACGTCGAAATGCCAGTTATGATCCTGGAGACCCCGCTTACCCGTTAATGCTTGGCTCATGAAACCGTATACAGGGAAGCTTGACAGGAGCAAGGACCAATCAACTACAGCTGAGCCAGTGCAGAATGACTGGAGTGTGCTTTAGGCTGCTTTAAAAGGGCGCTGGCGTCTCTTTATGGAGCTATAGGACTTGGGGGAAAGCGCATCCCTGCGGTTATATCTGAGGACTGTACCCCATAATATTTCGTGAAGGAGGTGGAAACCATTCTTGTCAGGAATGGACCTCCGAGGTTCAAGGCCTGGAGCGAATTTGCCCAGCCAGAGAGCAGGGCTAGTAGAGGCAGCACAGGGCTACAAGATTAGGGTGCCTTGAGGGAGGAATTTGGTGAAGCACACTAAGTGCTGCATGGAAGTGAAGATGCAAGTGTTACAATGATTCAGTGCCTGTTTTTTCCTGCGCTTCATACTATCATTTCTGCAATAAAGAAAACTGTTTTGAAAGCCACGAATTCAATTTATGAATAAATAACTAAAGGCGGGGGGAGTGAACTGTACAGGTCACAGGTTGAATTGTCCTGTCGGAGTGCTGCTGCAATAGACTTGCTGCACTTCCAGGATGAAAATGCTTGCATGGTGATGGGGGTTAGTGCAGAGGGTAAGGGTCGTAGTTCTCAGGGCTGGTACGTGAATGTTACAGGTGTTTGGGCAGCTGCTGGTGGTAATAACCTGAATGCTGGAGAAGGGGGTTTTGAGCTGACATTGGGGCACAAGGGAAAGAGCTTTGGGACTGTGGGGGGGCTGCACAGTAGTGCTCTGCCTGCATGGCTACGAGTGACTGGATACAGTCCGTTTAGTGCGCCAGGATGCTTATCAGCTGCTTCGTGCTTTTCTTCTTAGCTATTGCCTTTCTCCTGCTTTCTCTTTCCCTCCAGTCCTGCATTTTCTCCCTCCAGTCCTGGAGTTTTTTACTCTCTCTGGCAGACTGATTCATAACTGCTTTCACCATATCTTCTTTGCTTTTTTGTGGCTTCTTCCTCAAGATCTGTAGCCTTTCAGCAGTCTCTGATCCAGCCAGTGGGGTATTCAAGGACACTTATTAGAAAGACAAAAATTGAAACATTTAACAGAGAGGCAGCATTGTGTATAATCACACTGAAGGCATTTACAGTCTCACTTTAGCATACTTTCCACATACCAACCAGAGCATAGAGAACCCACAGCAGTGAAGACATGGTGAGTAACGGGGAATGAGTGCAGGAGTTAATTAATCATGGAATCTATCTCGCTGCCGCGGGTCACCTGGTAAGGGGGACTGATTGGTTCAGGGCTGCACTGGGGTTTCTGAGTTGGGGAAAGCAAAGAGCTGCAGGAGCACCTACACTGAACCCTATCCCTACATTTTCCACAGGAGTTAATAGTGGAAGATATCTCGCTGCTGCGGGTCACCTGGGAAGCAAGGGAGGGTCTTCTACAGCAATGCGGATTCCACTCTGGCCCCTATGCAGCTTGCCTGTGTGCAGCAATGGTCCCCCCACCCCTCACGGCACAGTGGCGCAGACGCGTTAGCCTGACTGGGACAAGGACCACAGTGGCTCTCCCTATAAACTTGCGCAAGCGCATTGCCCATGCTCTAGCAGAAACTTTTGAAGAGATTACCGGGGCCGATTACCGCAATGTGATAGACCACATCAATGGGCTATTCCACATCTAGGCATGCATGCATGCATGCAGCCATAACCCCCCTCCTCTCCCGAAACATTTCCATCCTGAAAATAAAAGCAGCTTACTGGGAATCCACTCCTCTGCTTCTCCTTCACCAAGTTCCAGCTGCTGCGACTGGCTATCTTCCTCCTGGCTTGAGAAGAGCTCCTGGCTGCATGCCTCCTGGGACTCCGGGGTGTCTTCCTCCAGCCCAGTATCCTCACTCTCTGTTTCCTCCCCCCCCCACCTCCTTCTCCTCTCCCTGCTCTGAACTGTCCATCGTGGTCCTCTGATGGGGGTGACCCCACGGCCAAAGTATCGCACCCAACTCCTTGTAAAAACGGCAGGTCGTGGGGGCAGCACCTGAGCGGCAGTTTCCCTCGCGGGCTTTGCAATAGGCACTCCGCAGCTCCTTCACTTTAACCCTGCACTGCACCACATCCCGGCCATGGCCCCTTTCCATCATGGCCTTTGAGATCTGCCCATAGATATCGTAATTCCTATGACTGGAGCGCAGCTGTGACTGCACAGCTTCCTCTCCCCAAACACTGATGAGGTCCATCAACTCGCCATTGCTCCATGCTGGGGCTCGTTTGGCGCGTGGAGGCATGGTCACCTGGAAAGATTCACTGATTGCACTCCACACCTGGCTGAACAAACAGGAAGGGGATTTTTAAAATTCCCGGGGCATTTAAAGGGTGGGTCACCTGAGGCCAGGGAAGTAGAGTGCGAACTGATGAGCAGAGTGGCTGAACAGGCATTCTGGGATACCTCCTAATACCCTGGAGGCCAATTACAGTGCTTTTGGTGGCCACACTTGCAGAGCAGCGCTGCAATCGTTATACCCATGGCAGAGCAGGAGTACATCCAGCGCTACAGCCAGGGAGATGCAGCGCTGTATGTGCCTTGCAAGTGTGGACGGTGAGTAAGTTGCAGCGCTGGTGGTGGGTTTACAGCCCTGCAACTCTCCAGTGTAGCCAAGCCCATAGAGAGCTACCACAGTCCAGCCTAGATGTTACTGTGGCCAGGAGGTGTGTAATAGGAATGGGCACAATCTTTTGTCCGGTGCATGTGAGTACTGTTTTTGCCATTGTGACTACTTGGGTGCCTAAATGCAGTAGAGATGGAGTCAATGCTATGGGCTGATCTGACAGTCTAAGGCCAGATGCTGTTGATGGATAGGGTTGTTATAGAGAAAAGGAGTTCATCAAGGCACTTTCCTATTTTACCTCCCTTGAGATGAAGGATGGGATACAACATATGAAAGGCTGAGAGAAATGCAATGGGATGCAAAAGAAAAAGGCCCTTTTAAAGCATAACCAAGCACAGAGAAGGAGCAATGTCATTCCAGTCACTTTCTGCTTGAGACTACTAGTTACGATAGATGAAACTTACAGAGTTTGACAGCTAAGTTTGGATAAGCATGCCAAAGTTTGGACACATATTTTAACCTTATTTGAGGTGCTTATTTCTGCAAAATTGAGCTGGAAATCTCATGGGAAGAGGTTCTCTCTTGAAATTTATATTATTTCTTGCTTCTCTGGAAGCATTTCCTCTGCTGGTCCAAGCTACACACAGGAGCTCCAGAGGCACATGAACATGAAAAGTTACCGATGTGTGTTTCACTTTCCAAATTGGGTCAATATGAGTTTGGGGCCACAGTTTATATTGCCTCATTTTATTTTAATTGGTTCCCCCATCCTTAATTATTAAATCGCTAAGCCACCAATTAAACCAATACATCTGCTAATTAAAGACCAAAGTATTAATGCAGCTACTAACATTGCCAGAATGATGGGCAAGCAAGACAATGTCAACCCCTCACCATTCAGAGCCCTCCGCTAATTCTCCCTTTCCCACCACAGCAGATTCAAGCTTCTTGTGCTCACCTGCAAGAATCTTCCACAATTTGCCCCTCCCTGCTTGTCTGCCCCTACTGCCTCGTTGCCTTGCCATCTGCACCTCCATTTCTGCCAACAGTAACAGCTTTAATCCACATACACCCTTGCATTTGTCACTTCTTCAACAGTGCCCTTCCTAAAGTAGTCCAGAAGGCTACTACCCCCATCTCCTCCAGACCCACTTATGCCATGACAAAACCAAGAAATTACCAACTCATCATGATCAGGTAGAGAGAGACAGCTGATACCTTATGATGTACATACAGTTTAGCGGTATTTATTTTGTTTGTATGTTTTCTTTCTCTCCCCCTATTTTCATGTGTTGCTTCTTGTCTTAGGCCCCAATCCTGACAACACACATGTAGATCTCTCCTAATGAGCTGTACTCATGTGCATAAAGTTATTCATAAAGTTATGACTGCAAGATATGGGAAATCCTTGCACAAGGGAAATTCCTGCATTAACCTTGCAGGAAAGATTGTCAGCTTTTAAAGCCGAAGACGACATCTTCCAGTGTGTGTATGGATAGTGCCTAGCACTTGTTCAATATAAGTAAATAATAAATATTAAAAATCATATTCATGGCACCTCCATTCTTCTGTCAGCCAGCACTAAGAAAAGATAAACCCAGACTACATAATTACCTTTCCCTTTGCTGTGACAAGCTTTGTTCAGGTGCCAGTGTTGCTCCATTAGGGCCTAATCCAATGTAAATTGAAATCAGAAACAAGGTCCTGTGACAGACCCAGGCCAGTGGGGTGCAGGAGTCTGGTAGAGGGCAAATATACTGATCACTGGGTGAGTAGTTTTCTGTTTCCTGAGTGACCAGAGCACGGTCTGCACTAGAGTAGTCAGGAACTTGCTAGAACCAATTAAGGCAGACAGGCTGATTAGAACACCTGCAGCCAATCAAGGCAGGCTAATCAGGGCACCTGGGTGGGGAAGATCACTGAGGTGAGCAAAGCTGCCAATAAGAGCAGGACCCACCAAAGTAGAGGAGGAACTTTACAACAGTCCCCATTGACTTCAATGGGTGATGAAAAATGGCCCATGTTAGACAGGCCAGAAGCAAGGCTACTTGAGTCCCTCATCAGGACCTTGGCTCCAACACACTGTAGGAAATGCAGTTAATTGGAGGTTCTGTACTACTGGGTTCCATCCTTCCTAGGAGACAATAAAACTGGCTATTGAGGTGGACATTAAAGATAAACCTTTTCAAAAAGAGTAATGGGATAAAGCCTGGTGACCTGGCCAACAGTACCTTTTCTCAGCAAAACAAGCTAATGCCCAAGGCAGCTTGTCCAATGTTAAAGCTGTTGTACAATGAATATGGTGGTCACTGTACTTCCACTCATATTTGACTCATTACCTTGCAAAGAACTTTTAAATATCTTGAAAGTCAATCTCTACAACCAAGTTCTATTCTATTGCAAACAGAAAAATAAAGAAAAACAGATCTCACATTCTTAATTATTAAATTTGTTCCCAGGCAAACAGGCTAGTGTTTTTTTGTTTGTTTGTTCATTTGTTTTTTAAACTGACTCTCCCTTTTACCTTGGCATTGTAGCACTTTTTGGAAGACATAAAGAAAGGTAGATCATTATAAAAACTCAGATGCAGGTTTTAAACAACTCATCCAACAACATGACTTATTTATTGGCATTTTTCAGGCTTTGAACCCTTTGAAAATCCTTGTAAACAAAAAGGTCTCTAAAGAATAATCCATGCTCATCATCACGGTACCTGGGTGCACTTTACATGATTTATACTAGTGTTATGTTGCCTCAAAAATATGCTTCAAGTCCCTCCTAGCTATTGAAACTAGCTATAGAACTATCCTGAAAGAGGGGAATACCAGCCAGGATACTAATTGCCAAGCAAAATTCCAGTGCCTGCCATTAGTGGAAGGCTTGAACAAAGAAGGGCATTTTACAGTGTTTCATAAACCTAGCGAGATTCAGGCTCAGACAGATTTCTGGCAGGAGTGAGTTCCAGAGGCAGGAACTTGTCGCTGAGAATGACCTGCCCCTCAGTTCCCACGAGCTCCTCCCTTGGGACGGATGCAAGAAACATGTGAATCTCAACAAATGAAAGCCAGCCATTAAAAGGTGAATAGAACACTGTGGAAAAACAACTGTGGCATAGTGTAACTAAGAACTAACAACTAGACTCTCTTCTTCAAAAACCACCACCCTCATGGAAAAGTCCTATAGCATTTAACAGGGATGAAACCAATAGAGTTCTATAGAAATTTAATAGGGTTCTGTGGAAATCACACTATTAAATTCTATAGGTGTCAAAGAAGAATAGCCTTTCTAGGATGATTTTGTTAAAAATAAAATCCCATGTAACAGAGATGATAAATGTTTTAACACCACCCTGTAACCAATCATTCTATAACAGGGATACAAATCTCTATTAAATTCTCTAGGATGGTTTAGAAAACCTATAGGAAAGATTATCACTTTCTATTAAACTCAATATGCTTGGTCCATAAGGAAATTCAGATCTAAGGGTCAGGAAAAACTAAGTCTCAAATTCATAAGAAAAAATTATTATTAGGCTGAGAAAAAGAAACCCTAAATGTAGGCTTGGCAGAATGAAAAAAATTAATAATTTTGACAGATACTATTGATGGTTATTTTTAATCTTTTTTATTTTTATCTATTTCCATTTTCACAGTTGTGGGAAATTATGGTGGGTAGTCAAGAAATAGGGGGTCAGACCATAATTATTTAATGACAGTAGACACAGACACAAAAAGTTAGCTTTATAACCATTAAACCACAAATTGTCAACATCACATGTCCAAATATACAATGCAGATATTCTTAAATCAAACTCTAAATTCTCAAGCAGCATTTTTCTTACTTTGCCTATCTGTACATTGCTATCACCAACCATGGAAATATTTTTTCATTGGTTAGGGTGTGTATAGTGAAATTGACATTTACCAACATTTACTAATAAAAATCTAATCCTTCCAAGCTGATCTAAAAGAACCCCAAGCAAGGGGAAAATTTCCATTTACCTAATTATAGACAAATCCAAAGTTTCAGTGTGATACCCTCTGTGACTCTAAGAAATCCTGATATTGCACACTTAGGGCCTGATCTTGAGAGGTGTTCAATTTCCACTGTAAATGAGAAGCTTGCAAGATTGTATCCTTACTCTGTTGTTACTCTTTCACATGTTGGTGTATTCTGATTTCAAGGTACTTATATTTCAGTAGCTATTTAGGCAGGGCCATCCTTAGCCATAGGCAGAATAGGCAGCCGCGTAAGGTACCACTCTCCCTGGGGGAACCACTCTGCAGGGAGCCCAGACAGACAGGAAGCAGTGGAGCATGTAAGAGCAGGGCTGCTGGGTCCTAGAGAGAGCCGAATGCAGCACAGTCTGAGGGAGGGGATTCGCTGCTGGGGTCTCTGGGAAGGGGAGGGGGTACGGGTTGGGGAAGGAGCTCACCTGTGAGCGTGACTCTTTCCCTCCGGCTGAGGTGAGGTGAGGCAGGGTCTGTGGCTCTGGAACCAGTATCCTTTGTTGTCCCCCATAACATCCATTCTTCTCCCCCCCTGCCCCACGGAGCACCCCCTCTTTCTTCCTCCTCCCCAGGAGCATCCCTCTCTCTCTCTTCCCTCCCCTCCATCAGGGCTGGGTTGGGTGAGGTGCTGGGGGGTAAGCTGGCTTGGAATGGCTGTCTGCTAGAAATGAAAGTGAAAGTAACTCACTTCTCGCAGTGGCCAGGATTGGAATGTCACACAGGGCTGGGTTGGGTTGCCAGAGTGTGAAAAATCAGGAGGGGATTGGGGTAGGGTGAGCAGATATCCCTATTTTATAGGGACAGTCCCAATTTTGGGGTCTTTTCTTATTTTGGCTCTTTTTCCCTCCCCCCACCCCTGTCCTGATTTTCACATTTGGCTGTCTGGTCACTCTACGGTGGGGTAATTGTGCCTACTATAAAGACAAAGCCCCAAATATCGGGACGGCCTAAAAATCAAGACATCTGGATCTAGTCACCCTAGCGGGGGCGCCTCTCCCCCGGCTTGGTAGCTGCTCAGCGATCCATCTCATCGGGGGACTGCACAGGCAGGAATGAGCGATGTGGTTTCCATGATGACCTGCTGAGATAGATGCTGTGCTAAACTCACCACAGCCGTTAAGGCTTGGGGTGGTGCCCATTGGCCGTGTGATTGGACTGAAGGTTTGCTGCTGTGTGCCACTCTGCACCCCAAGGAAGTGGATATGGGTCTACGTGCAGCTGTTGGACAGCAGGCGGGGGGTGAGCACCAGCATGAAAGCACGTACGGTTGCATTTAGATTGTCATTTAACAACTTTGTTGTCCAAAAAGTCTTGCTAACAATCCTGAATCAATTTCAATATTTTTTTTTAAAAAAATCAATTCTTAGCCCAAAGAACAGAAAATTAAGTGTGTGCAATTATGTAGTGACAGGTTTGTTTGAGGGCAGGGAGTGGGCCATTTTTCAGAGAAACAAAAAATTGTTGACTGACTTCCATAACCTGTTACTGCTAAATAGAGCCCTCCAACAATTAATATTGCTCCCCATCTCCTTTTTAAACTAGTGTATAAAGCAGGGGTGGCAACGTACGGCACACGTGCCAAAACTGGCATGTGAGCTATTTTGATGGTATGCGCGGAGGCTGAGCAGCTCAGCTCATCACTGCTCTGGGGTTTCAGGCGCTGCCCTATTGCCAGCGGCATACCAGCGCCTGCCCACTCAGCACTGCTGGCTGGCCTGGCCCCCAAGGAACCCCAGGCTTGGCAGCGGGCTGAGCATGGCGGTCTGAACCACTCAACACTGTCGTCGTTCTGGGTCCATTCACTCAGCCGGTAAGCGGCTGAGTGGGCCTGGTGGCGGGCTGAGCAGGGCCGGTCGGGGTTGATGGCAGTCTGCTGCCAGCTGGATGCCAGCACACTCAGCCTCACTGTTCCAGGGTTCCGGCTGCCAGCCCTTGCCAGTCAGGAGCCAGCTCCGGCCCACTCTGCGCTCCTGCGCCCTGGGTGAGCAGAGAATGCTCTAGGGCTGGTACGTGGCTGAGGGGGTTGGCGGCCAGCATCCTGGCTGCAGGAGTTGATGGTCCAGAACCCCAGACCAAGCAGCGGGCTGAGCAGGGCTCTGGGAATCCTTGTCTAGGATTCCAGTCACACCCCATCACGCTGCTGCCGTTGGGTTCATTTACTCAGCTGGCATTTGCCTTGGCACGGACTGTGGCCAGACTTTGCACATCGTATTCTACTGAGTGTACATCTAACATGAGGTACATGCCACTCGTATTCACTGAAACAATTCCAGTACAGTAGCATAAGGAGGAATGGAGTTTTCAAAACTAAGCTGAATTAAAAAACTATCTCCGCTCTAACAATGAGTCAAGGAACGCTAACTTGGTCTTCGTTATTCTTGCAATCGAACAAGACACGACTTTGTCTTTGTCATACAATGATATTATTACTGATTTTGCAGCCAAAAAAGCCAGAAAGATTGCTTTTAATTAAAAACAAATCTTTGTTTCAATACCTCTTCATATACATTTCCAATAAAATTTTGACAAATTTAAAAAATTATATTATTTGCATCATTCTGTCAAATCAGAATTTTTTCTATAGTGCTACTTCTTTAGTGCTAGTGCATCAGCATTACAGTGAGCTTAATTAAGTTAACTGATTTTAATAACATGAATGTGGCAAGTTTTCCAGTACTGTAAGCTTATATTTGTGTTGCTAAGAGCAGATCAGGCACAGGGGCACCAGTTTAATAATCTCGCCTAGGGCACCATAAATCCTAAGGACGGCCCTGTATTTAGGCTTCCATAAAAACCCTTACAACGATGTTTGGCTCAGGTATTTAAACTGACTGAGAAATATAAACATTCACTATTTGGAGACTTATTTAGAAAATTAAGTGTTTGATTTTCTGCAACTTTCAACAAAGAGGTAAAAACTCCACGCTGAAGGAAGGAAAACCATATCTGTCTGACCCTGTCTCTCAAACTATGTAGCACATATAGTGTGTATTCTACACTGACGGTCATACTTTAAAATGTCAGCCCCTTTGCATATGATGAGCAATTCACTGAAGGTGTAGACTTAAGAAAAAGAAGTGGATGAAATTTTATTTCACAAGTGTGGTTTAAATTGGTCTTCCAGGAACTTTTAGCCAGTGAAATGTCAGTGTAAAAGTACTAAAATATACACAACATTAGATACAGGAAAAAAATTTTGAACAATGCTTTTTTTTTTTGGCATCAAAAATGCAGATTCAGTTAGACTGAAATACTTTGTGAATTCTTGTTGAATTTCTGAATTGTTATAGTAAAAAAAAAAAAAATCCAAAAAGATTGAAACATTTTGTTTTCACCTTTTTAAACTAAATGTTTCAATTTCTTTTATTTGAAACAACTTCAATTTTATTTTTAAAAAGGTTTAAAAACTCACAAACATAATGAAACATTTTATTTCTGGTTGAATAAAATGTCCTTTTGACCCAATATGATCTTCCTAACAATTTTTCAGTTATTCTCCCACCTCTACTCAAACACAGATGACTATATATAAAAGATATAATTTTCAAAAAACATATTTTGCAATGTTTTCTATCAATGCACCAGAAGCATAGATGAGACCATCTAATAGCTAAATGGACAAAAATCACCATGATATCTTGTATTTTGCCTGATATATATGTATAGCTATACACACACATATAATCTATATTTTATATAGATATATTTCTTCCGTAAATAAAGAGTCAGACAATCAGGTGGTAAAAGATATAGATAAATATATTAACCACCTGACCTTCTGACTAGTTAGAGAAGAGCACATAAAAGGAAATTTGAAATCAAGAGAAAATCCACAAACCCATATGGATTTGCGTGAACACTATATGATGCAAGTACAATTTTACTATGAAGTAGTAACGATACTCTAGCATGTCTATGATTTCCCTGAAAAGTGATTGGAGTGCATTATGAATGTGAAATGTCTATGATGTGCTATGACTATGAATTGACTTATCTGTTGTCACTCTGATGTGGCTGCAAAGCTCTGAGACTTCGATGTGACTTACTGCTATAACAGTGACAATGCTAGGATGTCATAAGAAGTCTCTGCATTATTTTGGTATTTATGTGCATATGTATAATATGTAGACAGAGTACAGAGGGAAAGGCAGATTGATGTATTTGGGAGATGTGCTGGTTAAAAAGGGGGTGAAAAATTTAATTTCATGACAAAACAAAATTTTGTAAGTCATTTTCAGAATCAATGTAAGCATTTTGCTCTGGCTGATCTGATGAATAATTCTGGAATAATGTCAATATAAACAAAAGTTCAATGTTTTGTTACTGATATTTATATGACAAGAATTTGTAAACATGTTAATACTTCCTAATTAAATAAATAGCATTAAAAAATTTCTGTGTTGATTTTTTGTTTATTTTTGGGTTTGTTTTGAGGCTTTGTTTATTTTGTTGGGTTTTTTTTTTTGGTTTTTTTTTGCATTCTGGCTAAAGATTTTTTAAAATTGCAATGAACAAAAAGGTTCCAAAATATTTTTAAAAATCATTTGTTGCTTAGCAAATTTCCAGAGAGTTTCAGGTTTTTGCCTTTTAAACTTTTTGCAACAAAACTTAAAATTTTTAAGTATATTTTCAAATTTTGCTAAAAACACATTTTTAATTTTTTTTGTATTATGCAATTTTCATTAATTTTCCAAACATTTTCAAGTGTTATAAAATGCACACACAGAAAAGTTTTCACTGACAAAAGTCACAAAACTACAGAGGTCAAAAGTTATTTTATAGAATGCAAAGATTTCCAGGATTAGTCTTTAGCAAGCAACAAAACTGTTCACTTTGACAAAAATGGAAGTAAATTTTTTTAGGAAGAAAATTAGGTTTTGCCAATGAAAATCTTCCTGATAACATAGCAGAAAACATGACAAATATGAGGTAAACAAGGATAACTGTTTTGCTTTTTGGAAAAGCCAGATAAACACAAGTCCACACCGAATTTTCAATGAAGTATCTGCAGGACACGGAACTCTCAATAGTAACCCATTTCATGAATGATTCAACTTGAGAGGCTTCAGTATATTATGATTACACTTTAAGGCCAAATCTTCAGCTGATGCAAAGTGGCATAATACCATAAACCAATTTACACCATCTAAAGATCTAGCCTGAAAAGTATATAATCATAATATACTGAATTCAGTGTGCCCATAATATACTGAAATCAACTGGATAATGTCAATATACAACATCTGAGAATCTGGCTCTTCAATGTTATGCATCTGCTATAAAATACATATTCAATTAAAAAGCCATCATAATATATATTCAATTTTAAAACCTATGTTAACAAACTACATTAAGGGTGACATCCTGTATTAGAATCTGCTGGATTCAGTTCAGACACAGGGATAGCAATGCAGGATAAGCAAAGAACACAAAAGTCATGAAATGCCATCTTAACTCTGGCCCCTTGTGTGTGTATGAGGAGGAATATGTGATGATATAATTGATGACTATCTCACATAGTACAATATAATAATATGTATTTTATTAAGATCTTACTATGCCCTTGAGGCTGTACAGGCCACCACGCTCCATGCAACTTATGAGATTTGCAGGCATGAGACCTTCTCCTGTGAACCTGAGCAGCTTTTACCATGCAAAGGACTCCATCCTGAAAGAAGCTGAACAGAGTGGCCTAATTAAGTAAAAAGAACAGGAGTACTTGTGGCACTTTAGAGACTAACAAATTTCTGAAGAAGTGAGCTGTAGCCCACGAAAGCTTATGCTGAAATAAATTTGTTAGTCTCTAAGGTGCCACAAGTACTCCTGTTCTTTTTGCGGATACAGACTAACATGGCTGCTACTCTGAAACTAATCAAATAAAGCACTTAAGCATGTCCTTAAGTATGTGTGCAGTCCCATCAGCCTCAATGGATTTGAGTGAAACCGGGGTTTCTGCATAGCCTTAATTCACTCATTACAGATTTTACAAATGCTAATTGGGATAATATTTAACAGGAACCCAGTTGTCAATCTCTTCATCTGAACTAACACTCTCCAGACAATGATGCCTATTTAGAAGAACTAATCACATACAGTGATACTATGACAGATGCCATACTTTGGAAATAAACATAATCCTTTCCTTTTTTACCCATAGTTTACCAGGTACAGTTTCCTGCCTGTAGTCAGAATGAAGCCCCAGTTCCATACTATAAACAACCACCATGAATTCTTGGACATTTCAAAATATGATATCATGTATCTAGTCATTGTTTTCAAATTACTTATTATTCAATAATTATTTATAGCCATGTGAAATTACACTCGGAATATGTGGAATTCTTGAAGCTTTGAGAAGGGATTATATAGTAATAATCCATAGCAAAACCTAGTCTAGTAACAAACACTGATAAATTAATGGGCATGTGAATATTTTTGAAACTTAGGACCTGATCTTGTTTCCCTTGAAGTACATGGTGAAATTCCCATTGATGACAAGAGTGTGGAAATTGATCACAAAGTGATAATTTTTCAGTCTTAAAAAAAACCCAAACACACAACACCTCAAAGAAAACTCTGAATTCCTCATTGTGTGCCATCTCTCAGGGAGTATTGTCATGCTGTAAAGAGACAGGGACCAAAAACCATCAGAAACTGAAAGGAAAGCAGAACTGCTGCTTATTGAAAAGAGGGGAAAGGAAAGGTCCTAGAAGCTTTCCTTTTATTCTCCTATCTCACATCAAAGAAATATTTTATCAGATCTGTTTTTTTACATATTTATATTCCTGAAATAAAAATCTGCCTAAAACACTGTTCAAAACCTACTGGGGACAAATTCTGCCTTCAGTTACACCCAGTTGTAAAAATTGGACACACTTTCCAGGATTATTTTTTCTGAATTGGTTCCCTGCTGTTTTCTCAGTCTGATTTTTTAATTTTTTTTTTTGTTTTCTTATATAACGTTTTTATCCTGACTTAAAATTCCATCCTCTGAATTTTTGAGTTGTAACCCTTGATCAGAGGCATCACCTGGCTTTGCTTAGAGATTTAGTGGGTTTTATGAACTCCAGATCACCAGTCTCCCTGCTTCCCAATGCATCTGGATTCCCAATATATTTTGGACATGCAATGCACAGAGTTGATTGGATTCATAATGAGCAAGTGAATCCTCAGTACTTACAAGTTTGTGCCTATGAATTTTACTGCAATGGTGCTTTGTCATAACTGGGATAACTATACTAAATGTATTTCATCTTTTATCAAACTTGGGTATTTAGATGAAATGTAAAACATTGATATTCCTATTACTTCCCTTGAGGGAAAAGAAACACACCATTTGCCACAATCAAGGGAAATGTTCTATTGCTTTAGACATGCATTTGTCTCTCACACAAATAGAAGTCATAAAAAGAACATACAACTGGTTAAATGTTATTTGATGTACCTTAGTTCCCAATTGGTTTGCCGTAGCTCCTGTAATATCTTGTGGAAGTAAATCCATGCATGCACACAAGTACAGGGTTCATGCTTGTTTTGTTTTATTAGAAGAACTTCTTCAGTCTGCTCTATATTCTAAGAACTCTAAGAGCAGTGCTGTTTTTCTCCCATTACAATGTGGTAGCCTTAAAAGGGGACATATTACTTCTCTCCTCCAATTCTGTACAAAGCCACCAAGGACTAATCAATTGTAAACCTCTATAGCTTAGTTCTCTTACTTCCCACTGTTACAATCCTATGGACCATCTTCACTGGTCATCTTATTATAGTCACATCTAAGAGATGGTTTATCTCTTTTATCTGAAATGGTATTAAGGAGGTCTGCTTTTGAACAGCTTCCAATGGACAGCTCTGATTACCATTGGCCATAATGAACTTGCATAGCTTCTACTCTGATAGCTGAGTGACTGTGGTCAGGGCCAGCTCCAGGCACCAGCCCAGCAAGCAGGTGCTTGGGGCAGCCAAGGGGAAGGGGCAGCAAGTCAGGCTCTTTGGTGGTGGACCCCTCTGTCCATCTCAGAGGGAGGGACCTGCTGCCAAATTGCTGCCTAAGAAAAAAGCGGAGCAGTAGAGCAGCCGCCGATCGAGATTGCGGATTTTTTTTTCCCCCTGACACTTGGGGTGGCAAAAACCCTGGAGCCGTCACTGACCCTGGTGATGTATTTGTATGGTTGTTTCTGCTTTTTTCTCCATTGTACTATTAGTGCACATCCAGAGTTCCTACAACAGCAGATAGATTTTTCCTTTGTCAATGTTTTTCATCAGAATCTCACTTTCATGCTGAGGTTTTGTTTGTTTCACACCACTTTCCCCTTTTGTAAACTCATGAGCGTGTTCCTACACCTTCTTTAATTCTTTGAAGCACTTTCTTTACAGTCTGCAATGATTCGCAGTGCTGATACTGTTTTATTCCATTGTCTTCCAGCTTCTTCACGCTCTGGCTTAAATTTTCCTTTTTTCAGCAGCACTTTTTATATGTTGCTCTTTTTCTTGAGCATAGGCCAAGTGATGTTGCTGTTACACTGTAATGGGGGCACTCACCTCTTGAGCAACTCCTAGTGGCTGGGTGTGGTACTGCAATCCTTTTCTCACCCCTGATGCCCTGGGAGGCAGTCAGCCAACCTTGGTGGGTCTTCCATGGTGTGGCCCTCCAGCAGAGTCACAAAAGTCCAAGTGAACCCCTTCCAGGGTAGTGAAGAGTCCAATAAATGAACAGACTTGTTGCCCTTATTAGAGTCTTCAGCCCCAGCTCCCTTAAATTCAGCCATTGGTTCAGGCTCTCACATCTGTGCCCTTCTTGGGGTTTATATCATGTGGCCAGCAAGGCACCCAGGCCAGCTCAGTATTTGAGGGATGCTATCAACAGCAGCTACACACTGCTCAATTTGAGTTCATTACTGTTTCTTCCTTGAGCCTCTTCCAACTTGGCCCCTTGTAGCTTCACCTTTACTTCAGGGCTAAGGTTCTCAGTTTCTCTCTCTCCCTGCAAACTCAGCTTAAGCAAATGCAGCCAGAAACCAACTCTGGTTCTCCCTCAAATTTCTTTGGATAGAGAGGAACATCCTTACTTGACCCTCTGGTCCCAGCCAGGAACTGACTTGCTAAGGCCTTGATGCTCCTTTTAGCTGATCCTGCTGGATTCTGCTTGGCTGCCTCTCTAGGCAGGCCAGAAGGACCTACCTTCATTGCTCCTTTCCTGCCACTTGGCTGCTTCTTGGGGCAAGATGTATTGTGACTACTCAGTTTCCTGTGGGAGCCGCAAAGGGCAGATATACTTTTGGAGATATTGTTTTCTCTTTCAGTTCTGCTTTGAGAACACAAGTTCTGACAAAGCATAAATTGTCCTTCAATCACATTGATGTGCTCCACTCTGAGTCAGCATGTCTCCTACAATAGCCATTGCTTGACCCACCTAGAATTCAGGAACTTTGGCTGTACAACTCTTGTCAACAGCGGATGGATTTTCCTTTTCCAGTCTTGGATTTGAATTCTGTTGTGGGATAAGCACTTTGCCATATTTATGAAATTCCTTTCCAAATGCTGGGCAAGCTAAGTGTTGTCTCGAATAGAGTTAATACCAACATCATCTTTTGCAAATCTTTTAATCACAAATTTAAAGGCTTGGTCTGCTGGGGCTGATGGCTTGTGCGCCCTTTGCATACACACAAGCTGTCCATCATTTTCCATGCTCAAGGCCTGTGACTCTGCCATTTCTACAGCTCATCCAATGTCCAAGTCTGACCAGCGTAAGATCTAACTCACTAAGAACTGTTCTGCAATGATAGATAATATCACATACAGTTTCCATATTTATCTCCAAATTCAAAATAGAAAGCTTGCATGAAAGGGCAAGTTGGCATCATATGGGATAATAATACAATCACTTTCTCAATTGGTTCTTGTGTACAAACAGATGCTTTGTACATCACCTGCATTAGAGAGAATTCTCCAGTCAGAACACTCGGTGCTTTTTCAAAGGGGGAACTTCACCTCTGCTAGGAATTTTTGGGGGGAATGAATCATAAATTTCATTTACCCTTCATATCACATAGTGCATCTTACCAATCTGGACTCCAATTACAAGCATCAAAAATTGGGCAAATGTTCCATTCTTATTGAATTTTGGAAGTGTCGGTAACGCAAATTCCATGCTCCTTTTTTTTTTTTTTTTTATGAGTCTTTTCTTTTGGTTTTCCATTTGTAAACTTATTGGGACAGATCTTCAGCTGGGGTTGCTCAACTGATTTCACCATTTATGCTAGCTGAGGATCTGGTCCTTATTTGTATTTTCCTTTCAGAGGGTTAGGATTTTATGCATGAACAAGAGTAATCACATGCATGTTCGTGAGTCGCAAATAAAAAGTGTGTCAACGTGGTAGTCCTGCCCTGAGCGCAGGGAACTGGCTTAGATGACTTTTTGAGGTCCCTTCCAATCCTACAATTCTATGATTTTATGGCTGAATCAAAATCAAAACAGAATATGAACCAATATTCTGACCAGGTCTAATCTTGAGTTTAGCCTATATTAAGTGATGACGTCACATTATATTACTATCCTCTTTCCTTTCTATTTTCATGGATCTCATACTATTTTAAAAAATGGCAGATCTAGTATTTAAAAACTAATCAAGAAGAATTTCAAGACCTCCTAATCTGAATGTCAGGACTCTGGTGCTCTCGTCACGTAAAACTTTGAGATTTCAAAAACTTTACCATTCTAAACTGGGATGAACCCAATACCTTAAGAAGTTTATGAAAAAAGAGAGCGAAAGAGACCAACCCACCCCAAAATAAGCCAAGGCTAATTCAGAGCAGGGACTTGACCTTGGTTCTCCCATATCCCAGGTGAGTGCCCCAACCGCCAGGCTATTGGCTATTCTGAGATACTTTTCTGTACATCTCCCTGTCTCTGTCCCATCCTGGCCACAAGAAACTTTTCCCAATGACACTTTCAATTAAACTGGTATGTTCCAGGAAAAAGTTTTGGTTTTGGCGAATTGACATTTTCGGATGAAAAAGGATTTTACTTAAAAATTCCTGACCTGCTCTAGTCAGGCCCTTTTATGCCCCTACTGCTCAACATCCACTAAAACTTCTTTTTGAATCCTATTTCCGCTTCTGAAATTCCAACAAGAATTCATAAAAGAAATCAGAAAGGTGCACATTAGGTAGTCAGAGATATAAATAACTTTTAGAATAAATGGAATTGCAAAGGTGTTTGCTTTAAGTCCTACTAGTATTTCTACCATTATTTAAAACCTGGACTGGACAAAGCACTGGTGAACCCGCTGCAGGAATAATTCTGTTTTTGCCAGTTGATGGACTCTAGGACCTAACTGGTCTTTACTCAAGCTAATCTCTATTTACATGTAATCATTTAGCCACAGTTTCTGTTCAGTGGCAGAAAGTGGCAGTGCTCTGTGAAGAGCTAACATTCTAATGGAGCACTGACACTTCAGGGGATGTAGCTGGTCCCCGGAACAGCACTAGCAGTGCATTTTACCCAACCTACCAACTATCTGAGGCAGCAGCTAAGATATGAATAGGTTATTTTCTACCTCCTCCTTTGAAAACTCTATTCCTGGGCAAGAGACTTATAAAAACTGCAGCTTTTTTTCTTTTTCCCCTGCCCTCCCAATTAAGAGAATGAACAAAACTCCATAGCACACTTTCTGGGTTTTCCATACACTAGCCCCATTAGTTTGCGGGGGAAAATAAAAGTAGAAATACTTTATTACAATTTCCAAATTAGCACGTAACAAATGTTTCAATAATTCTCACCAAGCAAAAAGTCTGTTTTGCTCAACAAGCAACTGACAGCTTTCTAATCCAGTTACATTAAAGTCCTTTTCTGAGGGTGTGAGGCACTTTTTAACTAGCTCCTTAGGGCATTGTTAGATATCATTGCTTATAGCCACCGAGAGCCACTGTGCTGTAATAGTGATTCCTACTTCTCTCCTCATCAGTCATATACAGTAGCCTACAAGTGATTGTTATAAATATGCAAACAGCCTCTACCATCCAGGAATGCCATAAATATGATTGGAAGACTGTCCGTTCACATACTATGGTCAGCCCAGACTAACACCACCTTATGAATGAGAATGATTGCCCGAGTCGTAGGGCAGAATAATTCAAGTACACTAATCCTTTTTCTCTGATTGATAACTTACATACAACAGTATACATTTAAGGGTGTTTTTTAAAAACAGAAAATACATTTAGCAACTCAAGATGTATTTCCTTTATATAACAGACTGTAGACTACAGCTTTGTAACAGTTTCAATCTCAGCTTCATGCGAGGACTGAATCAAATTAGTCTGAAATATGGACAACTAGGAATCAGGGGCAAAAAGCATAATATAATTTGCATTTTAGAAGTGCAGAGAGACCCATAAATACATGTAGACAGTTAGTAAAGAACTTCACTTTTAAGAATTTTACAGCTCTTCTGGGCTGGAGTTTGTGGAGATCAAGTTCAGGAGTTATTAAATTGCCAAGCTACAATCAATAGCACAGGAAATATTCTTGTGGAATAAATTCTTGATATTAGTCAGGAAATGTATGTGCAAAGTGCAGGAGACTTCCACTGCAACTAATTACCAAAGCCAGTAACATTAGCACTACAAAGTACTACTGCCTAGCAATAGAGGTGAGAAAATATTCACCTAATGGTAAACATGTGAAAGTGAATATCAACAAAAATGCTAAATTTAGGGCAGATTTGAGACACTCTGATTTGTGGAATCAAATATGGCATAAGATGAACTAACAAGGATCACGCAAACTATACAAATGCCAAACCCTTTCAATATACTATCAGAAGGTAGTGCATGATGAGTTAAATTTCACCTCTGTGTAGATGACTAGCATGAAGCCAATGTATTACTCTTTAAATCTCCACTTAAACCCTATTTTGAGGTCTTAATTGGGACATAAATGTTGCAAAGACTTGGTGAACGTTTATTTTTTAATTGATCTCCCAAAATATAGAACAGTAATACAAAGCTGCTGAAGTCTACATTATTCAAAAGTGAAAGACAGAAGCCAGATTTGAATCAAATAGCTACATGGATTCTCTCATAAATCATCCCCCCCTAGAGTTGTTTGATTATATTGTTCCATTAGTTACAGGAATTTATACTTCAGTTGTCTGTTGCATGGATGCATATAAGGATATACCAGTTAGAATCCTAGGAGTCCAGCTCTGAATATGATCAACCCAAATTATTTGCTTTTACAAATAGTCACAAAACTAAATATCAAGCTCAGTTTTTAGATTTGCATAAGATTATTAAAATAGAAATAAAGTCAGAATACAAATCAACACAAAAATCTTTTGACAGCACAATTACTGCATGTTTTCCAGCTCTTAATAACGTACCAGAACAGAAAATCTATCTATCCTCATCTCTCAAAATACTACACAAAGCCTGGTCCTTGGTTTGCCTGGAAAAGTAATAAAAAAAAGCTCAGAACATCTCCTCTGTCCTCAAGGTGGTACCCTATTACTCCCTTCCCCTCACCTTCCCTGCAAGCCCTACCTTGCATGAAGAGTCCCTGTCTGAAAAATCATGATGGTTTGGTTAAGTTGCACATTTCCAAGCCCAAAAGATGTTTTTAAAAACAAGTTGTGTGTGTTACTGTGTTCATGGTTGGTCATGTTCTTCCCATGACCCTGAAGTTTCCTATACTGTCCAGCTGGCTCTTGACTGCCTGGGAAGGAGTCAACTTAAAATTTCCAGTCAACCAACTGGACAGCCTTCAGTCTCTACCAATGTCTTTCTAACAAGTGTTACTTGATACCAAAGTCAATACGCATTCTCATTCCATAATGATGTGTGCAATATAGATGGACAGAGGGCTATCGGCTCATCACTGCACCTCCTGAAATGAACAAAGCCAGTAAACAGTATAGTAAGGACACAGGGAGCTTTTGAGGATGACTCCAAATGCAAGTAACACAAGCCCCAAAGGGTTTTTGTTTTGTTTTTTTTCCAGAGAGAGAGAGAGAGAGAGAAGTAGAAATTAATATTACTGAGCTCAGTTCTGTCCACAAAGGCTGCCAGGTCTGAGCGCCAGTTTTCATTTTTTGGCAAGTTAAAGCAATGACAGCTGATATTTATTTCTAAGTATTAGTATTAGGCCAAAAATAAAAAGGTGACTGTGGATCATCCCCCTGTGCTCAACTCTGCTAACAGCAAGGAACAATAGCCGGCTCTCCAGTAAAATAAGCTGAAGTTCACCCAGAACACATTCAAGAATTAGATCAAACCAGAGCTAGAGCAGCACTGTCATGCAAGAAAAGGAAAAGCATCAGACATCTCTGGAGAACAAGACTGATAACACCATTGCGACCGAGTTCTCAAGGAAGGGGATATATCGCAATTAATTTTTTTTCAGTTACTCACGCAAACCAGCGCTTCACTTGTTCAAGAAGCAGAAGCTCTTGAATCATTGTTTTTATCCATTGGACCAAAGACAGCTGATAACCCGCATGGAAAAAACATGGCCCTGGGATACACGTTGAGCAGTTTTGCAGTAAATCTTATTTATTTCCTCTAAGTCTTCAGTATCTAAAGCTCTTATGTATTCGTTATCAGCAACATGTCAAGTAATGTGATAACTTGACAAGGTTCTATTGAAGCAGCTTAGTAGGACATGCAGTACTTATGATTTCCGATACGAAAACATTCAGAAAGGTCATATCCTCTGTAGAATTGTATCTCTCTCTGGGCTACAGCAGTTAGGTGTTTGAAAAACAAAAAAGTTTCAAAATATCCCTGGAAATGGTTAGTAAAAATTAGTTTGGCTGTACTTGGAACTATACAAGAAACAGAATAAGCATTTCCCTGCCCAAAGAGTTTCCCTAATCTGATAATGGGTGTTTGTAAACATTATGCAGTGACCCTTTGGTACAACTTGGCATGATTAGTAATATAATGTCCAATTGAATAAGAAATTGGGCTTGCAAATGAGGATACAGAGTGCATTGCTAAAGTTCTGCAGTGTAGTTTTGCAGTGCTTAGGTTGCCCCAGTCTTGCTGAGTATTGTGGTTAAAGCACAGAACTGGGAGACAGTAGATCTGGGTTCTACATAGTCCTGGCTCTGCTATAGGCTTCTTGTGTTACCTGGGCAACTAACTAAACTCTCTGTGCCTCAGTTTCACCAGCTGCATAATGGAGGAATTCATAATTGTTATTATACCCATTTTACAAATGGTGAAGCATGGGCACAGAATCCACAGAAACCAAAACATATGCACAAAACTTCTGAAGTGAAGCTACCAAGATTTGTACAGCCCCATTTTATACAAAAGTCACCCAGAGTCATGAAAAAAAGAAAAAAATTTAATTAAACCCAAATTATATTAAAATTACCACCAAGGTCTTATAAAAATCATTAGGAAATACCTGGGGCTGGAAGTGTGCAGCTGTGGAGTGTGCATACCTAACACAAAGAAATCATGGTATAATTTCCATGGAATACTTCTGTTACATCAAAACTGTCTTAAAAAGATGACAATCCTTTTGATCAGATGAAGGACGCAGGCACTTTATTCATGCCATGCATTTCTCGTTCTCTACTATCACCCCCATGCAAGTTGGCATTCCTCCGCATTTCCCTGTCCCTCTCTCTGAACAGATTGTGAACTGCTTACTCACACAAGTTGTCCCATTGGCTTCATTGGGACTGGCTTTTGGAATGGGATCCACCCTGTCTGGTCATGGGCATCTGAGCCAGCACATGTTGGAGGAGAGACAGACGTTTACTGCCGGTATAGGATAAGTGGCAAAAGCAAGGAGAAAGCAGGGGAATTGTTCCTCAGAAGGATGTGCCCACTCAGTCACTGTGTGCTATTCTTGATCAGGGCTGCACCTAACAGCACAATCTTACCCATAATCTTTAATATTACATTTATTTAATGCAACTCTATGGCACCCCAGTCACACAACAGCCCCTTTTCAAAAGCATGAGGAAATCCCAGAACATCACTGACTCGGAGTTTTAACACTGACTGGCTGAAATTCAAAATTTCTGGTTTTGGGAAATTTTGACATTTCCTTTCAGTCTGAGTTTTGGTTTCCAACCAGCTCTAATTTTAAAGAAAATGGGCCCAATTTTCTCCCCTAGTCTGGCCAATTTTGCTTCATGTAGGCAAATCAAAATGACTAACTGCCCAGTTGAATATTATCATGGCATATGGAAATCTTCAGATGTCATAAAGCTAAACAGCTTGTTCAATTCCACACCCTGACTAACCACAGTAGGGGCATGACCAGGCCAGGGAAAAGGAGGTTGGCCAGGGCACTGCTGCACTCCAGCAACTCCCAACTACCAGAATGGCTCTGTTTGGGCCATACATAGTAAGCTGGGCACAAATTAGAAGAACAAAGCTGCACCAGGAGTTGAGTCAGCACAGGGTTGGCCTCAAGATTGAAGGTCTACAAAGGCAGCATACACCCCTCTTTAGCCCCAAGCCTTTGTGCCACATGGAGCTTGGCTAGATCCATGAACTGGGCCTAGTGTTTTGCTACACAAATAAACTAACATCAGCTGATTCCCAAGCTACCTCTGTCATCACGAAAATCACTGCCCAACAATAAGCTGCATGCCCATATATTACATAATATCAGACACATGTGAACACATTCAGTTGAGTGTATAACTTAGAACACATGTGACAAATCCCCAAATCTTTACTCGGGCCCAATGTAAATAGAGTTAACAATACTTCCAAGAAATGTTCTTAACAGTAGTTTCTTTTTGTACAAAGCCTGTTGTGCTTTCCAGCATGTCTTGCTGCTTATTTCATTGAACATATTGAATCAATTAGGTCATCTTTATTGTTACTTTTTTTCAGTCTTTCATTCTTCCTGATGAATGCAGAGCTCTTTCACTTGAGCTCCCAAGTTTTGGTGAAGAAAATGCAGATGTCATTATTGGAGTCTATTAGATAAAATGTTACCTTCACGTGAACTTGACTCAGAACAATGGTTTGATTGTAAATCTGAATCACAGCTGGAAGCCACAAGCTAAATAGCAATGCGAATAATAGGAGGAGGAAAAAATGGCACTATTAGGCAAATCAAAGAATCATAATTTACATAAACACCTGCTCATGCTTAAATCTTTTGAAAGACAATTATTTTAAATCCTGGCAAGTGCCGCAACTCAAATTGTTAATACTCAGATACTCTTGTTCCTTTTTTCACCCAGGATGCTGGTGGGATCAGGATCAGCAGATTAAGGAGTCGCTGTCAGCTGTACTGCCTGAGGGAGGATTTTCCTTATGATGAGACAAGGGACTGCTCTTGATTAAAAAAAAGAAAGAAAAACGAACCCCCTAATGACCACTTCCCTAATGCTGATTGGAAATCAGCCTGATTATCAGTGCTCAGGGTATTACCATTAAGGCTATGTCAGAAGCCTAATTATTTACCAGCAAAACTCCTCCTGTAGGTGAAATCAATGTTGAGTCTGTGGTTGGAGCCAACAAATGGCAGAAAATTCAGAGTGGAGATTGAAATTCTGTCCTTAACTTGTGCTCTCATGCTTCTGTATTGCCACAACCCCTGCAAACATATTAACCAGGCATATTATCTAGAGTGGACTTTGGAAACTGGGCAAATTTCTGCTTGCAATTACACCCCTATAACTGGATTAACAGGCTGAGTGGTTAACTGAGAGAAGAATTTTGTCCACTTCATACAACGTGGACCACTTACTTAGAAGAGCCAGATTCTACCCAGGATCAGCACAGAGTGATCGTAATATTGGGTACTAATGATGAGCCTGAAACCAAAACCCTGCACTTGAACACCCTCAATGTGGAGCAAGATTGTACATGGATCCAGCATTCAATTTTGCAGCTGACTCTTGTCTCTTCAATGTGTCTAGTCAATCCCTTAGCTCCAAACACACTTTCAATTTTAGAAACGTTCAGAAGTTGAACTAACCCTCAACTTTGTGGCTCAGGATCATTGCTGATCTTAAACTAAACTCACTGGCTTTTCATCAACTTTAACTGTGCTCCTGCTGTGAGCATTATTTTAACTTGGCATTTTGGTGATGGATTTTTAAATTAGTGTTAATAAAAGGCACCCTAGTGATGGTGCTACACATGTGGCTGGGGTTCTCTTGTTTGAGGCATCTCTTTGTGTTCACAGTGGAAAACAAACATTCAGGGCAAACTCTGCCCTTTGATGCACATGCATGAATTAGCAGAAGCCTTGTACACGACCAAGACCAGAACTTAGCCCTTCGAATCTGAGTGAATATCCTGAGTGAAGCTCAAAAATGGAGACTTAATTTACTCCATAATCTTCACAGTTGCTCAGTAAGTCGCAGACTCACTTAAAGTCTTTCCTGGCAGAACACAGATATGGCCAAGTCCTAATTTATTCAGGCAAGCAAGATGCTAATTTGGGATTGCACCTGGTTATCAACAGGTAGTTTTAATCACAAGAAGAAGCCTAATTCAATTAGAAGTTTTTTCATGGAAGCATACTTGACCCGTTCCTTTTTTTTGTTAAGACCGAAGTGGCTGAACATGGATTCTTGGATTTGAAAGCTTTGATTTCTTCCCCCTTGGCATTGTTGATTCCCACTAGACTGTACGGCTTCCCCTACTTCATGCATAAAGCAACATGGAAGGAGACCATTGGCCACAAAGCTGAGTGGATTTTATTGGGAAGTTGCTCTGCTGAATTGTCCACTGTGGGGAGGGAGGCCAGAGCAGGAGCAGTGTGGGGGAGGGATAGCTCAGTGGTTTGAGCATTGGCCTGCTAAACCCAGAATTGTGAGTTCGGTCCTTGAGGGGACCACTTAGGGATCTGGGGCAAAATCAGTACTTGGTCCTACTAGTGAAGGCAGAGGGCTGGACTCAATGACCTTTCAAGGTCCCTTCCAGCTCTGTGAGATAGGTATATCTCTATATATTATCAGTGTGTACTGGAAGGCCAAGTCTGCAGGACCAAGAGCTAGTTCCCACAGCTTTCATCCTGTGTATGCTTCCCCCTCAGGCTCTCCACAGCACCACCAGTGCTTTTCTGGTCATTGATATATAGCCATTGCCATGGGAATGCTAGCTCCCATCCAACACTCCTGTTGCTCCTGCTATGAGCATTTTTTTAATTTGGCATTTTGGTGACGGATTTTTAAATTAGTGTTTAAAATAAATAATAAAACTCAGAGAGGAGAGTTATGCTGTTGCTTCCAATAGCAGTAACTTTGCTTTATTTGTCCTCTGACAGGGCAACGTAGCACTTAGAACAGCTGTACCTGAGAATCCGCCTCTTGGGTCAGATCTTCATCAAGTATAAATAAATGAAGACCTTGTCCCTCATCTTTGTTTCAATCAGCTACTTGGAGCTAGGTTCCCAAACAGAGTTAGTGTGGGATGATGCTGCCATATACCTGTGACTGTGTGCAATCTCCTCCACTTCCCCTGTACTCCTATTGGCTCACATACACTCCATACAGTGGAAGGGAGTATCTGGTTGATTCCTTAATACATATGCTTCGTTCTTTAATACTTTAGCTTTCTGAAATCAAGTCTTCAAGCATTTAAACATTTATTAAACCTCTATTTGGGGATTATATTTATTTCCAGTCATATACCAGAGATACCTGTTATCTAAGACTCATTTTAGAAATATGGGGAAGCTCCATTAATTCACACCTATGAACTCCAAAGATGTTTAATAATAATTAAAAACTACATTGGGCTTACTTAAAGGAGTAAACAATAATTAGTAAAAGTATTATTACTTTTATCATTTCCTTTGAGCCTGGACACAACCCTGGCTCCAAAGACCTTTCATTCTAATCACCAGGTGACATTTCAGCTAAAAGAAGAGCAGATCTCAGAAAGATCACTTCTGAGGGGCTTTGTGGAAAAAATGTGTTTTTAAGGAAGGATTTGAGGAGAGAGAGGCTGGCTGGCTACATGGTGCAGAAGGAGGAGGAGCTCCAAGTACAAAGGGCTGCATGGAAGAAGACACAGAAGTAACAGTAGCAAAAGGATATCAAAAACATGGTTAAGAGAGGAATAAAGGCAGCAAGATGGATAGCAAGAGGAAATGAAATCAGAGCATGTACCATGGTCACCATTAAAACGTTTAAGCATAGGAAATAACTGCAGTGTCTCTGATAAGACAGTGTGGTGGCTACTGTTAAATGCTGGCTTTTTAATATTCCTCACTATAGGCTGGGGTGGAGCTGTACAGGTCACAAAAGTGAGTGTAAAAGGTAATGTTTGATGTAGAAGGTGAAGGGATCCAAAGAGGATAGGGGCATGGCCAGAGCAGCAGGAGTCGAAGATGCTTTTAGCACAATCAATCAGTTTGGATACATTTCAAGATGGAATGTCAGGAAGCCAAAGAGTCAGACTAGAATGGAGATTCAGTGTGTGACCAAGGGAGATATTACTGTTACTTCACTTTATTTTTCAATTCTGTTGTGAAGAGTGGTAACATTAACTCTGCTATGCCTTCTAATGTTTTGAATAAGCAATTTGTATTCTGGTCCATTTTCAAACATCGTGTTGTGAATGTAACTATTTTGCTCAATCCAGAAATCTGATTTTTTTTTAAATAATCAATGCCTAATTATGTTTGATATATATGCCTGAATTTATTCCTATGGAAAGAGATTGCTGAACATACATTTCAGAGTGCTAGTCTGAGGGAAAATTTTCTTTGAAGAGCATGAAACAAAGACAGGGTTAAAACCTGTCATAAGATGCAGAGGTATTTTTGTTATTGTTTACAGAACCAAAATTCTCTACAGAGAATCCCATATTCTTGAGTGTTAGGGCCAGATGCCCACCAGGTGTAAACCAGCATAGTTCCATGGCCCCGACTTTACTTTGAAGCCTTTACATTAGCAAGCATTAAAACCATACACAACCAACCATCTTCCTAAGAGGTATAGTTTCTTCTCTAAAGAACAGCTCCTGTATTATGTGTTTGTATAGTAGCTAGCACAATGAGGCTGCCTGTGACCTGGATTAGGGTCTCTAGAAACTACCATAATAGAAACAAAAAAATTATTTAAGGGAGCTGTGGAGTGTAAATTTTTCCACCTAAAGTTAGGAATAGCATTGCCTGCTGGAACTGAGTTCAGAATGGTAATTCTTAGACTGCAGAACAAGAATAATCATGCATCGTAATAAAAACACTCCTTTAGGGCAAAACAAAAAGTCTTTCCATCAGGAGAAACAACAGAAGCCATCAGATCAGGAGATACTCGTGTTCTGGAAGGAGAGCAGAATCTTACAGATTCCACATTAAGAGTTTTGGTCCAAATCAAACCTCAACTAAGTCACCTTTGGGGGATAAACTCATGACAATATGAGTGCAAACTGAAGCCCTTAACAGTTTATTTTGGGTTGTGTATGTCCCAGGGAATACAAAATGTGAAGATTTATGGAAGTATGAATTAAGAACCTCAGGGAGCTGTAGAAATATTGATTCCGCACAGTATGCAGTTCAGTATAGGAAGGTACTGGAGATAAGCAGCAAAGATGCATGTAACTCTGTCCTAGCACACTTCACTATCTATTAGTAAGCTCGCAGTCCCCAAACAAGCAATTGTTTAATTCATTCATTCCTAATTATTACAGTTCTGATCCAATGAGGTATCGAATACTTCCATCTCAAGTTGAGCACTGTGCAGCTCTTGGGAGTGCTGAGCACTTGGTAGGGTCAGGTCAGTCCCCAGTTTATAGAAAAGACCAAGAGAGTTGTTTTTTAATTAACAGTTGAAATTAGGGAGGGTAAAAGTACAGTTTGGATAAAATAGCAGCCAACCCAACTCTGCAAACCCTCTGAACCTTTGTTAACATTTATCACATTTTGTTAGTTCATTTTCCTTATTTTCAATGACTCTAGGCATTGAGGGAATGATTTCAGAAAAATGGTTCTGGTTTTGACAGATTTCTGAGAGTAGGTGACTTGAATTAATTAACCCTCCTTTTTATTCTGGTCAGCCAGGCTATAGGGAAGAGATCTTTTTGTGAATGGTGATGAAATGATATGGAATACCGGTGCACTGGCTAAGGACAGAAGATTGTGGATGAGTGGTTAGAGCAGCAACAGTGATTCAGAGCTCTTGGGTTCTAGTGTCAGCTTTCAATACCTTCAGATAACTTTTTTAACCAATCAGACTGATAGAATTTTTCCCTACCCTTTCATTAATTATTCAGAAATCAGCAAGCAGATTTTTTTTTTTAGAAGAACAAACAGAGCTTAGGTCTCAGAAAGGGTTTGCAGGAAAGTCCAGTGCAATCTCAACCACAACTTTCATTGCCCAGCAAAACCAAAATAAATAGTGTCAATCCCATATACTTGCTGAACAGTCCAAACATGGGTCCAACTATAAGGAATAGCCCATCCTTTACCTGAAGGAGGGCGGAAAAAATCAGGTTCAGGATACTTTCTCCATAACTACACATCTGCAATGCAAAATCTCTGGATGTCTTCCTTAAAAAAAACTAGCCTTGTCTTCTCTTTAAATTATACCTGAAAAGTGTTTAAAAAAATACTGCTTTGAAACAGAGAGGGAGGGAGGGAAAGGAAGAAAGAGCTAATATGGTTGTGTGAATCTCAAAGACCCTTGCAAATGAGGGATCATCATTTTAATTCTCAAGTAGAAATTCCTTTAAGGATTTCTAACAATTCATAAATGAGTCCTGATGCCCAATCCAATCCAATCAAAAAGTGGATAAGTCAAAAAGTGGAAAGAAAAAATGCCAAGCCTGTGTATCTTCTCACTTATGAATCAATAGAGCATTCATGAATCCAGCCCAGTGTGATTGCAAGGAGCTGAGCATTCTACATTATTACTGTACTGTAGTTCATTTAATGCTGTGCTGGCTTCTCTTGCATTTTCCTCATATAAAAGTTAAGTATCCACTACAAAAATGAATCATCTAAACTCCAGGTAAAAGCTATCACAGTATGAAAGTAGAGATCATGCTGTGAAAATGATATCAAATGTTATATAAAAAGAGCTATCCTATTGAAAGTGTTTGTGGTTTGTAGTTTACCTCCTGTTAGTGGTTCTCTCTGTATTGATTTCAAAAACCTGCTCAGAAAGCTAAACTCAGAATTCTTATGAAAGGGTCTGTAGAGCGTAGCCTGTTAGCATCTTTTCAGGAATGGAAAACCAATATAGATATATTACACACCAAAATAAAAAAAAAAACTTATATTAAAAGAACATTAAAGCTGCAAAGTCAAGCATTCAAAAGTTTAGAAATGTTCATCCCCTCTGGTGCGTATGCATTATGATCTTTAATTACATGATTGCACACCATTCTTTCCACAGGACCCCTGCCTCATTCAGTGAACTGGATGGACCTGCTTTGGGAACAATCAGGGTCATGCAGTGAAGGACATTGTTGTCTGTAAGACATTGCCTCATTTGTTAGAGAAGTCTGAAGGTGTGTAATATTTCTGCAGAATTTGGAAGGCGTTTAATAAATGAAGCAGGGGATTGCGGAAAGAGAAAGTATGGTCTCATGATTAAGGCAAACAAACACTGCCCTGAAAAGTGGATTCTATCTCTGCCTCAGCCATAGCCACAGAGTTCCTAAGTGAGGATAGGCAACTTATTTAAATCAACCTGTTACCACAGATGGCTATGTTTCTCATTTTCTGGGTACCCAACTTGAAACACCTGGAGCCTGATTTGCAGAAGTGCTGAGCAGTTACATCTGCAACTGAAGTCAAGGGAGTTTTGCTCTGAACAAATAAAGTACTAATAATGCAAATTACTTTGAAATAAGCCCTGGGTGTCACAAATTGGGCATCCAAAATTAGTGAATACCTTGGACCTTAATCTGTATGGACCTCAGTTCCCCAGCTGTTAAAAGGGGATAATACCCCTTCATCTCACCAGGTTGTTGTGAAAATAAATTCATTAATAGTTGTGAAGATCTCTAATACTATAGTGATGAGCACAACAGAAAGGCCCATGAGGAAATCACTAATTCTGTCTTCAAAGTGTGAATAGCATGTACTAGACAAGACACATACTGAACAGTGAGAAGGAACAAAATACCCAATAGCTGCTCATTAAGTGAGCACCATCCACCTTATGCATCAAATGAGGCAGGGGTCCTGTGGGAAAAATATTATGAGATCACATAATTAAAGACAGTCTCACAATGCATATACACAAGGGGGTCAAATTAAGTTTGCACAAGTAATCTTAATTCTAGTATTTTTTAACTTTTGAGTAAAAAATTCTAGTATTTTTTAACTTTTACAACATTAACAACATTCTTTTAATACAGTGTGTGTGTGTCATAGGTTGTTTTAAAAAGCAAACTGAAAAACCAGAAATTCTATAATGTAATATCATATTAGCATCCGCAAAGATCATCATCAGCATTGGATCTTTTAGATCTGTGGTGGGCAAACTGCGATCCGCAAGCCGCATGCAGCCCATCCGGGTAATTCACTGGCAAACTGTGAGACATTTTGCTGATGCTGACCATTTTCAGGTGCCCCCCTGCAGCTCTCAGGGCTGCATTTTGCCATTCCTGGCCAATGGAGCTATGGGAAGTGGCAGGCTGCAGGGATGTGCTGGCCACCACTTCCCACAGCTCCCATTGGCCAGGAACGGTGAACTGCAGCCACCGGGAGCTGTGTATGTTGAGGGGTGCCTGTGGACAGTCAACATCAGCAAAATATCTCACAGCACACAATCAGATTACCCTGTTTAGCTGCAGGTTGCCCGCCACTGCTTTAGATCCACAGCACAGACCTCTGCCGCTTTAGCCAATGGAGTCACTGTTAGCTGTAGTAGATTGTTACTGTCTATGTGGACCAGCACTAGATGGGGCTAAGACTGGTTCACATAAACAATTTGCTAACACCCACATTTGCTGTCATTTATAATGAGTATTCATTTTCAGTGGACTAGGAAAACAGAGTAAGAACTACCCTACAGCCTGGTGATTAGCCTCTCTTAGGATGCAGGACACCCAGGTTCAAGTCCCTGCTCCAATGATTGTTTAATTATTTATAAGTGGAACAGCTTCAAGAGAGAGATTGAAAAAGCACAGAGGCTAGGATACGATCCTGCAATATGGGACACACAAGTTCAAATCCCTTCTCATTTTCAGGCAGAAGGGGTCCGCCACATCCAAGAGAGTATACCCTAACCATAGTGTTAAAGGTTATACAGGAGCTCCTCCCCTCCCCACAGCTTTCTGTGAATCTAACACATGGCTTTTGTAAAAATGCCCAAAATCAAAGAAAAATATTTCAAGTCAGGTCAAAACAAAAAATTTTGTTTTCATATTGAAAAAACAAAATGTTTTGGTCATTTGGTCAAAACTATTCAGTGAACTCAGTGTGAATTTGAAAAGTTTATTTACAGAATAATACAGTTTCAGTTAACCTGAAATTATTTGCATCCTCCCCCCCAAAAAAAACTTCAGCTAGTTCTAGTAAAGAAACTGTATTTCCACTGGGAGCAGCCAGACTAGCAATAGTGTTTAGACATCTCTTTGAAATGTTTGCAGGCAGCCACTGCACTGACGCCAAAGTCTCATCTCAACTCAGCTCATGAACTCGCAGGAGATATGACAAATTCAATATCCAACCAGAGCCACAAATGCAGCTGCTGAACCCAGAACTTAGGCACTCAGATACTTCTCTTTATACAGATCGCACAACTACGACAGAAGGATAGGAAAAAACTGCCAAAAATAGCGTGCATCCAATTCACAAAAGCATGCGGCACCTGTACTACCTGAGACAGAGCCATGCTAAACCAGGATTCCACATGCACAAAAGCTGAAGTGTTTTGCAGTGAGAGAAAAGCATAAAACGTAATACTGATTAATGTAATAAGCAGAACCAAAGGGAAATACTGAGACCACATTCACCCACCCAGGAGGAAATAGAGGTTTTGTGTTTGGAAAAACAGCTAAGTACACATCAGCATGTGTCCATCAAATAAGAGAGCCTCCAGCAGGTAACTGGCAAGTACTGGGAGGTGTTGTATATCAGTGATGTGTCTCAGGCCAGGTCTACACTGCGACTTTAAATCGGTTTAATGGTCGATATACCGATTTAACGCTGTATACGTTCACACGACGTCGTCATTAATATCGAGTTAACCGCCTCCTTAAATCGATTTCGGAACTCCTCCCAAACGAGAGGAGTAGCGCTAAATTCGATAGTGATAACTCGGATTAGGGTTCGTGTGGACGGAAATCGACGTTATTGGCCTCCGGGCGGCATCCCAGAGTGCTGCAGGGCGCTCTGGAGCCATCTAACTCGGATGCAGCGGGCAGGTAACAGGAAAAGTCCCCGGACT
>NC_133772.1:50697754-50708501 GCF_003597395.2 Chelonoidis abingdonii
GTGCCGCTTGACAGCACTCGAACTCTGGATGCAGCGGGCAGGTAAACAGGAAAGCCCCGCGAACTTTTGAATTACATTCCTGCTTTGTTCAGCATGGAGCTCTGATCAGCACGGCTGGCGATGCAGTCTCAATCCAAAAAGATCTCCAGCATGGACCGTACGGGAGATACTAGGTCTGATCGCTGTATGGGGAGACAAATCTTGTATCCAGCTCCGTTACAGAACACGAAATGCCAAAGCATTTGAATAAAAAACTGCAGGATACACAGCGCTGCGTGACAAGCGTAACGGGAAGCCAGAGACTCAAATGGACGCTCATGAAGGGAGGGAGGGGGTACTGAGGACTCCACTGTCCCACAGTCCACAGCAGTCTCTGAAAATTATTTGCATTATTGCAGAGCTCCCAATGTCTGTAGAGTCAAACACAGTGTCTGGCGTGGTCAGGAACAGCTCCTCAGTTTCTTCCCCCCCCCCACAACGTGAAAAAAAAGGTAAGAATCATTCCTTGACTACTTCTATGTACCCTATGTGTACTGAATGTGCTGGTAAACGGACGCTACAGCACTGAAGAGCCAGTATCTGCTCCCCTCCATCTCCTCCTCTTGGTGTAGACGTTCTGCAGACTGCCTACCATCCAGGAGAACCGCCTAAATGCTCAACATCGGAGCGCAACATTGCTACCGCTAGCAGTAGATAGGACAGAACGGCTAATAACAAGCTTAATCATTGAAACTTGGGGCTCAAAATTTTTGCAATCACATTTGGGATTGACTTGCTTGGCAATGAGTCAATTCCTCCCTTATGGTGTCTAAAAATAGAGTCCATTCTGCTTGGACTGTCATAGCCCGGGAGCTCCTCCAAGTGCCTCCCCCCCCGACATCATTTCTCTCACTAACAAGTCTCTGTTTCTTATTCTGGTATCCTTAATACTTCAACAAAACGGGGGAGGGCCACTGACACGGTAGCCCAGGAGGTTGAGGGAGAGCGAAAGCAACGAGTGCGCTTCTTGCAGGGCAACCCCTGTGAATACTGACACGGAGCACCTGTGCTCTCTGATACACTTGATCTCTGTTACACTTGCCATATTCTACAGGCAGACAGTGCACCACTGACCGCTCTGGTCCGCAATCCGAACTCGGATGCGAGTGCCGTAAACAGGGAAATCCCCGAGAGCTTTACAGTGACATTTCCTGCTTTCACGTGTCAGCTCTGATCACCACGGGTGGCGATGCCAGTTCAAATGCAAAAGTATCTCCTGCATGAACCTACGGGAGTAGCAGATGTCATCGCTGTATGGTGAGACAAATCTGTTTTATCAGAGCTCCGTTAAAGAACAGGAAATGCCAAAGCGTTTGAAAAATAAACTACAGGATACACAGCGGTGCGTGACAACAGTAACGGGAAGCCAGACACTCAACGGATGGTCATGGAGGGAGGAGGGGTAATGAGGACTACAGCTACCAGTCTCCACAGCGGTCTCTGAAAACTATTTGCTTTTTGGCTGCGCGCCCAATTCTGCAGCGTAATACACGGTGTCTTGCTGGTCACGGAACAGCTCGTCAGTTTTTTCCTCCCTCCAGCACGAAAAAAAGTGAAATAAATATTCCTTGAGTACGTAAATGTCACCCTCTGTGTACTGAATGCTGCTGGCAGACCGCATGCTGCTGCAGTGAAGAGCAGTATCCGCTCTCTGCCCCTCCCCAGGGGTAGACGGCCGCCAGTGAGTTCTCTTGGCTGAGTGTGGCGGGGCTCCGGGGTGAAAATGGGAATGACTCCTTTTTCTGACAGTGGATGGTACGAACGGCTGGTAACTTCTTCATCTTATCACCTGAGGGCTGAGCTTCACACCCTTCCTCTCTGCGTAAAGAAAAGATTTTGAAGTGCATGGACTGTCATAGCCATGGCTCCCTCCCTCATTTGATCTCAGTAACTACTCTGTGATTCTTATTTCATGCATCTTCATAATATCATGCCACAATGGGTGGGGGGCACTTCTGTGGTAGCCCAGGTAGGTGGAAGCAATGTTGCGTTACTGCACGGCCCCTCTGTGAATACTGACACGGAGGCAGCTGCCCTGTGTACACTGATTTTAATACACTGTATCCTATTTCTTGTCTGGACTGACTATTTTATTAACCTAAAGGGCAGGATTGACTCAGTCCCAAGTGAGTTAATTCCATTTTCCTTTCAAAATTTACACGGTTATTATCCGTTCTGTCCATTTACTGGTGAGTGTAACAAAAAGAGATGAGCAGGTAACAGTTTCTGCGTTGACTGTTGTAGTACTGTACCATCTACCACCAGGAAGGGGAGAGGATCGGATTCAAGTAGCAATAATCACACCCAGATTCACTTCATTGTTATGATACTGCCACTGTGCAAAGCTCTAATGCTCTTCAGTTGCTGCGATAGCTGAGGAACAGCTACCCACAGTGCACCGCTCCTGAAATCGATGGTAGCCTTGGACCATGGACATAAGCAATCGATTTTTTGATCGCACTGTGGACGCGCAAAACCGATTTTATAACATCGGTTTTGTAACATCGGTTTAAACTACTTCGAAATAATCGTGCAGTGTAGACGTACCCTCAGACACAGATTCCTCCTTGTATTCCACAGGGTCTCTGAGGAAAGAATAATCTGTTTTATATCCTTTTATGGAATACAACACACTTCCCTCCCACAGGTCCAGCTAGCTTTGCTGGCTGGTATGCAGGGCATGTATTCCATGTCCCACCCACTCATTTCCAGGGGAAAGTATCTCCAGCTCAGCCCTCTGGCTCCTCTAAGCAACAGGAGCCATGAATCAGGAAGTCCTAACATGGCTATGCAAAGGAGATTTGGAATCACTATTCCCTCCTGCTTCCCTCCCACCCTAACCCTAATCTAGCCCTTCAGTGAAAAGTAAGTGGCTAGGTGTTCTCATTCTGTAAAGGCCTCAAACTGTCTGCACTAGACTTGTCTGCAGTGTCCTGTAACAAGAGGATTTTCATGCAGGATATTCAGAGACAGTATCAACTCAAGTATGGTCATCAACTCGTGGATCTTAGAAACTCATCTTCTTCATGTTTCCATTTCTTCTCCTTGCCACAATGTATTAGAATTGTAAAATAAAATCTGCAATTTGTTTAAACTTAGACACATCATTACGTCCAGGATAAAAAAAAAAACACCAATGGGACTACCAATGAAGCAACACATCACATTCACGTTCAGCGTATAACTCAGCACTGTTCTATGTAGCCCCAAGAGCCTATCTGTTCACAATGTGGGATATCTGCCCATTTGCAATGGTTTCAGCTGGTAGAATAGCAGGTTATATTTTTTCTGAATGTCGCTGCAGAGTCTCTCGGATCCAGATATTTTACACATAACAGTCAGCATGCTGTGAACACATTCCTTATTAGGGAGAAATTTGTGCACAAATCAGGTTAACAGTGCGGGTGAAGCACAGTACGTGTTCAGATCCCATGTCTACACATACAATGCTACTTCCATTGTTCAAAATGACAGTCCCCAAAGAAAAGCCATTAGTAGTCAGCCAGTTTCCTTCTTCAATGTACATACATGTAATAATTTGTGTCCTCCATTCCCTCAAGGCCAGAAACTGAAATGGCATTATTCTGCCTATCATCTTCAATGGGACTAAGTCTCGGTAGTGAAAAAAGGAACAGGAGGAAGAGGTTGTTGCCGAAAGTTGCAAATTCATCCCTGGAAGCCTGTGGTAAAAAGAACAAAAACAAAACCAGCATAGGGTCCCCAGCAGCAGAAAATGCACTGAGGACAACAGTTTGCAGCCCAGAAATCAGCAGTACCAACTACAAAGGTGACAGGGCCATGACGGTGCAGTGTACCAGCTCCCTACTGCAGCCTCCCTTGGCTGCACAACCAGTGGGAACAGCTCCGATGAATCCAGCCCCTACATTATAAATGCATGTATAGGTACAGCGTACAATATGTTGGCTGTTCTATTCAACAGAGCAGCAGTAAAGATTTTAATGTCATTCTCCAGTTAGTAAGTTATAAATTCTTGTACAGCCACTGCAATATATATGTTATGTCTCTCTGGGAAAACTCTAGCTATTTGAATAAAGAACAGAGCAGAGCAGCACCCAGACTCTGAATGATGGTGTTTTATCCAGTTAGCCACTAAGTGGAGCTACTCAGTAAGAAAGGTAGAGAAAACTTTGTTCTTCAGTCCTAAATTATCTCCAGTTCTGTTCGAAGCAATGTTTTAATGCTCACAGGTAAAACTAAAGACAAGGTTTAAAGGGTTAAAAAGAATAGCCTTAATTGTCCTGGTCATGCACTCTGTATTGATTTACATGCAGCAGGGTTCATTTTGCCATGCTCAATACAGGAATGGTTGGATGGTTTTACCTTATAATAAATCATATTATTCCTCCTGACTTCCATTCCCAATTCCAGTTGTGAGGCTGTATTTGGCACTCCTGCCCCATTGCGTTGATCTAGCACCGCAGGGCCATGAAAAGTGCTGTAGTGAAACGTTTACTACAAGTCAAGCATGTGTGGAGAATTCCCAGCAAGGTGCTTGATGTTCTTCAACTGCCAGGTGAGGAGGTGAAGAGTGACTTGAAAAATAGGCTGATTCAGTCACTGAACTGATGGAAAAATATCACTCTGTTTCCCGGACGTAACCTATCAGAACCCCTGAGTCCATATGGTATGTTAACTTCTTTCCTGGCTCAATGCTCCCAGAAAGTGGCATGAGGCGGTTGGTCTTCTTCCCATAGGGAACTAACCTGTGGAGTTCCACAGGGATGCATCACCCTCTCCCCCCATTCCAGATGTCTATACCACAGTTGCACTCAGTGGAGCTGTCTGAGCTGGATCCCCCTCAATTTAAAGGACAGAGGGTTGGTGGTAGAGCATTCTCAGTCAGGGGTCCTCAGCTCTGAAACAGACATGCTCCCCTGGTCTGAAATAGCCTGACTCTAGTGGCCTTCAGGGAAAGCTGCAAGGCTCATATGTTTATATAGAGACTTTTGAGGGAAAATCATATTTGTCCAGTGGAGAGGCATATGGTTTTCAGGGGGAGAAAATTTAAAATGTATAGCATGGGCATCTAGTACCTGGGAGGATAGGCACTCCTTTTGCATGTCAAAAGAAAGAATGACTAATAAATGCAATCATTTGTAGTCACGTAAGGGCTTGACCCAAAGCCCACTGAAGTCACTGGGAGGCTTAGCACTGCAGACACCATGTTTCTTGGAGAGGCATACATACGCATCATTCTTGATCAAACTCATGACCTCCTATCTCAACTGCTTTAGCTGATGAGGTAAAGGAGCATCTCCATTCTACCTCAGTTAGTAGAAACAAAGTGTAAGCTTTTGAGCAAATATGATTTCATTCAGTAGAGGGCAATGGTACATATGCATATAAATTGGACTATTACACTGCACAGTCAATCCAAGATGTACGTATACATCTGCTACTAACAGTATTTAGAGATGTGAATTTGACTATGTATCATAGGATCTTAGGTTAGTTAAGCAACAAATTACTTAATTCCATATGCATTAGTCTATGGCAAGGTATGCTAATCACAGCTCCACTTAGCCAAAATACATCACTGCACTTGTGAATGGACAAAATGTACCTTATCATGTCCATTATGACTGGTCAAAATACGGGAGTAGGGGGTTGAGGGAGGAAATTCCATGAATAATTTTGCTGAAAATTTTCCCCAGTTTTGACCTTTTTGAATTTTTGCAACTAGCTTTTATATTGGCGCCAACAAACCATGTTCTGTAAACAAAAAAGATGAAACAAATATTAATACTTATATTAATTAACATTGGTATTGTCATTGAGGGTTTTAACCAAAAGCCTTAAGAGAAATTTGATAAAGGAGGTTCAATCTTCCAAAACATTTTCAATAAATGTTACTACTATTCACTGAACAATATAGTCAAAACATCGTATTCAGCCAGCTAAAGCATTAGTCAAATGCAGCAAGAAAAAAATGGACAAGTAAATTAGTAAATGAAAAACAGCCAAAATTTGCTGAACTCTGTATTCCACAATTATGGTCTAATTCTCCTCCCATCGTTATTGATGCAAATTAAACATATATCCATTGAAGTCAATGCAGTTCCACCAATGTAAAACCAGAGTAAATGAGATCAGAATCAGGCTCATCATATCTGATCAGCTCTAGTATTTAGGCAGGTGAGCCATCTTTTCACCTCAAAAGCAATAAATGTGAAAAGATGTTAAGGAACTAGGAAGACACCACATGGGTGGTGAAATTTATTTATTTCACCATTTATGAGAGCAATAACATTGCACAAGGTATAGCAAGAGATAAGATTGTAAGGGTGTGAAGTCACATATTCTGATCTCATTTCTCACTCTCTCCCCCCAGCATCCCCTCCATCTAGTTTGATAGAGCAATCCGGAGATGGTCTGCTAGTGATGACCACCCCACGATAGATCTCCAGATGAAATCAGCCTTATACTTCTAGTACATGTGACACAATTACTCCACAGAGACTCACTGTGTCCTCCCACAATGGCAAAGTTAAAGCCAGGAACCACTTGCCCAAAGAGAGGCTAACTTCTGCTATAGGAAAACTGGACTCAGACGTGGACAGTGGAGTATTTTGCTGTAATTATACAGTGTTCCAACAATGCTGCTTCATTTATAAAAGCCCTAACTGGAATTACGAGATAGTTCACTGAAGCCATTGTCTCTTTAAACCTATAGTAGCGCAATGTTACATAGATTAATTGCACACAGCAGGATTTTTGACTTCTAAGATCCTTCCCCAACATTTCTTTATAACTTTGCCATCAGTTCCATAATACACTTGTAATTTGGGTCAGTAGTTAAAAGCTCCTTTCATCTGCACTGTTCTGTTAAAATTAAATTGCGTGGTTCCCAAACCTAAAAGTAATACTTATTTTTCAATGGAGCATTGTAAACTTTAGAAATACTGGAAGGTCACTTATGTTTTCAAGGCCATTTAGCAAGGTCAGGTTGTAATGAGCTGCAACTACTTTATTTGCGATTTGTGGCTCTGAGGGATTAATTGTCCCTACTCTGTCTCATCCACAATTTAAGACCGAATTGTCAAAATGATCCATGGCTTTCGTCCCCAGGCCCATGGTTTCATTATTAAGGTGCATTCTAATCGATAGTAGCATTTTTAACATTTTACCCCGTACATTTTATCAATCCTTATTATCTAATGACCAATACTGAACTGGCACAAGGTTTTTCAGAAACACACTGACAGATTACAACAGGCAGTCACATGCATTTGTGATTGGACTTCATTACCATTATAAGTGCTCAGTGGGAATAGAATAGAAAGGCAGAAAAAATGCACCCAGTTCACTATATTTGTTGCATTTCTTAGACACACTGCATGAGTCATATTAGTAAATCTTAATTTAAAAAAAAAAACACAAACCTGAGCAACCTGGGATCACTTTCAGACTGAAGTGCTTGATTCACTCTACTCCAGAGGCATGAATGATATCCGTGGCTTTGAGAACTAATATGGCATCTAGAAAGTATAGCATTCCGTTTAAGCAAAGAAAATACCCATAAGAAACTTTGCACTTGCCTTAATTCTTTTGTTGTTTTGAATTTGGTGGTTTTTAATTACTTTGATTCTTTGTAATAAGTTAGTTAATGTTCAAATTTACCAAAGAGATATAAAAACAGATCAATATTTTTTGGCTATCAGCTGCAGACTGGACCTATGACAATTTACACTCCTCCTTTCCCAACATCTCAAGTTGTTTAGAAGAGAGTGAATGGGCCAGATTCTCAGAGGTGTAAATTGGCATAATTCCACTGAAGTCAAAGGAGTTACACTGATTCAACATGTGCTGAATATCTGGCCCCGTAATTGTCATAAAAAGATTATTGCAGAAGACTGAAATTTTCCAGCCTGTAGAATAGGTGGAATAATTAAATTCCATAGCATCCATCACTCCTCAGGGGTTTATGAAATGCCTAACCTCTCTAATGAATAACAGGGTTATTCCAAGAGTGTCCCACTTTCCTGAGCTCACTCGGGCTCCTGGAAACTTGGCCACTGCACTCTTCTCAACCTTGCCTTGCCTTGCCATGCCAAAGCTACCAAGGCTCTCTGGACAGGATATTAAGTTGTGTAACTCACGTTTATATGAATGCAGCCAATAACAAAACGCATTCAAAAGTTTAGAATCCCAGATAAAGCTCACATCTACCCAAATCTTACCCGAATGAATAAGAATTGGGCCTGAGCTGCATTTCCGGAACTAGATCTGACTACCAACATAGTGGGTAAAATGCTGACCCCTTTGAAGTCAATGGATTTTACAAATGATGTGTTCAGAACTGGGAGTTTGGTTAGATCTTAGCAGCAGCCACATTGGACTAGTTCATCATAGTTTCACCTCTGGATGCCATTTTGTGCTTCAGAATTTCAGCTTTCATTGAAAAAAATAAAAGAAATTCTAGTTCTTAGAGTTACAAAGAAAATCTCCTAAATGTGAACCAAACCTAACCAATCCCGTTAGGTCTAAGTCTATGTGCAGCCTGAAACTGCTCTGAGGGAGGTGTGAAATTTCCTTTTTATCTCAATGGAGTGTTAACCAGAAATCCTGATAATGATCATTCAAAAGGCCAACATTGTTAACCGTTTTATTGCTGATCAAGGCCCACAAGAAGGAACGATTTTATTAGAAAGATCTACATAATCTAATGCGAGTGGTATCTCATTTTGACACCACAAATGGGTGCCACTTGAAAGCATATCATCACTTATATTTTTCTTATATGATTCCTGTTTCTTATTTTCCATCCATCCTTAAGGCATAGTTTGACGCGGAATAGTTCAGATGGGTCATTCCCATGTCTCCTTCAGTATTTTCTTAAGTGACAGACAGTAAAAGTGCCACCAACAGCAAAGAAACACGTTTCTGCCTCAGGTCATTCTGAATTTGTTGAATATAGTACATTTCTGTGCTGTTCTTGTGAGACTTTTACCCACAAAGGTGGAATTTTCTCCATTTAAGGTGAAATCTCATGAGAACTATAGTAAATGATCTACAGCACAGTATGTACATCTATATTTATGTGTGTATAGCTACTTAAAAAAAATTAAGAAACTTGCAGGCTAACCTTTCAGTACACCAAGTGAGATAATACAAAGAAAGCTGGTCTGTTAATAAATTAGTGACTTGAGTCAGCCTGGGTCTATATTGACTTCTGCCTGACAAAGTCCACCATTCTGGGGAAGCAGTCGCAGGCTTCTCTCCAGCATTTGCTATATGAGAAGAGGGTATGGCCATACTCCTAGAAGATGCATAGAGTCTGCTCATCCCTCAACATCCTTGCCCAACAAGTATTCTAAATTCAGATTTGTGACATTTTGAGCTTTAACATATTTTGTTGCAAACTTTCCTGATTTGGCAGAGAAAAAACCACAGACAAACTGCAGTCTCCCCCCGTCCCCTGTTTCCACAGAAATTAAAATACATTTTATTTCCAGTGTAAAACTTTCAGAGCTGCTCTAGAAACAACTTCTTCTGGGACTCAAGTCAAATTTGAAGCTTCCACTCAAATTCCTGTGCTCCTTTATGAGAATATTCAGATTTGTTTTTCATTCAGTGATGTGAAGCCAATTCAAACGAGAGAGGAGCACAGACCAACATGCTGGGGATGAACACTTTCAGATCTGCAGCTGAGCACTGTGACTCAGCCTAGCTCTACTACAGGTATGTTTGTACTATCTATTTTAGAGCTTTGTACTGTCACCCATTACTGTAGTAATTTGACTCCTTTCCACATGTTGGTACTGTGAACACTTGTGCACATGCTTAACTTTATGTCATGAGTATTACCTCATTGTTAGCCTGTTCCCCCAATCTGTTTATTATATCCACCAACTACGCCTTGCCTTATATTTATATTTTAAGCTCTTTGAGGCAAGGGTGGTCTCTTATGTTTGCATAGTGCCTACTGTAATGGAACTGGGGCCTGCTGTATTAGAAACAAATAATAAGTAATACACACAACATCCTAAATACATCAGCGGGACTCTGCATGTGCAGAAAATTAAGCATGTGCATAAGTGTTTGCAGGGTCCAAGTCTACATGCAATGACAGATAATGCCAATCACCATAGAAGAGCTTTATTCTGTCCGTGCTTTCCTAAGTAGCACCTGCATTTTCCTGTGAAAGAATAAGTGAAAATCTTGCAGGCTCGTGTTTTAGAAACACCATTAAAGTCATTAATTGGCAATAGAGCATAACCATGCCAAAAGAATGGCTTGAACTTTATGCGCAGGATAAAGATCTGTATCATGACCAGGACACATCTACTGTACTTTTCTTGCTAAGTTGGTCCAAGAATTGTAACCACAACAGCTGAGACAGAAGCATAGGCAGATAAAGAAGAATTAAGATTTCTTTCTATAAATTACTACAAATAGTAAAGATTTTCAATAGCTCAAACCAGTACTGGATAAGATTTGTCAGGTAAAGTGTAGTTATGTGATCATTACATGCCAAAAATATATTTTTAAAGGATTACTTGATAATTATCTAGTATTTCTTATCAGAGGGGTAGCCGTGTTAGTCTGGATCTGTAAAAGCAGCAAAGAATCCTGTGGCACCTTATAGACTGACAGACGTTTTGGAGCATGAGCTTTCGTGGGTGAATACCCACTTCGTCAGATGCATGTAGTGGAAATTTCCAGGGGCAGGTGTATATATATATGC
>NC_133772.1:50710742-50804906 GCF_003597395.2 Chelonoidis abingdonii
TTTCTCCTTGATTGCTGAAGTTTGGGAGTATCCCGTTAAACCCTTCCCAGACTCACTACATAGCCAGAATTTCTGTTTCAACCAAAAAAAAAAATTATTTGCTGTGATGTAAAGCAACCACAATCACATGGAATTGTTAGCCAGCTGTTCCTGTTTTGGAAGGACAACCTTTAATTTTAAGTAAATAGTCAAGTGCTTTTTCTGCTCTCTATTGAGTTTTTTGGTCCACTATATTCTATTGGTGTTAAAAGAAATGTTTCTATTTCTACATTCCTACACTTCAGAAATCACAAATGTTGATGACTACACAATTAACGAGAAGGTTGTACATCACAAGTTCAATACACAGAATTGAGCTTCATTCACATTATTTTTGATCAGAATAATGCTGCCCCACAAACGGTATCAGATGAGGTGTCTCTCTGATGAAGGATTCCCCCTACTCCCCTTATTACAGGACTGTGGACAGAAACAGATTTTCTAACACATACAAGAGGAAAGCAAGCAGTACTCTGCATGTTTGCCTACTTTGCCAAGAAATATTTTACTACAACAGCACTATTCACCTGGCTCTTTTGGAGCCATTCTTAGATCAGTTTATAAAGCTGTCAAATAGAGCAGATCAAATTCTGTGGTGATGTTCATCTCCTATCAATTTCAAAAGGGATCCCATAATGCAGAATATGTAGGGTGGCCATATTTCCCTATGCAGAATATGGAACACCTGGTAAAATTACTCATATTCAAGTGAGTTCAATGGCAAATCAATCAGAACTCTGCAGTACAAACATTCAAATTAACATCAGGTTGACTAAGCCTGTTAAAAAGAATCTAACTACTCAGTATTTTCTTTTTATTTACCTTCTTATATTTAAGGCTTTAGGGTTCACACGGGGAGAGGTCACACACACACTTTTATATGCCTCTCTCGCACTGGGTGGTTGACTGACTGCCCTGACCCTTCCTGCTTGGCGCTCTCCACTCTCCATGCCTGGCTGAGCCCCAGGATGGACCCACCTTTCTTGGTACCTGGCACCGCATCTTCCCTAGGCAACACATGGGGAGGATGGCCACGCAGGGTCACATGCCCCCTCCTCCCCAGATTTATGCCAGAGTTCACACCAGAAAGTGACCACCAGCAGCCTTTCAGCACCGTGAGGAAGGGGAGGGAAGGGACGGGAGCGGCTTCCAGCCACAGGGGAGAATGGAGAGGGAAGGAGGGAAGGGATTACCTGGCCCGTGTCTTTACAAAACTCATCTATTCTTCTCCCTCCCCCAGCCCCCCATGGCTGGAAGCAGCTTGTCCTTTCCTGCCCACACAGTGTCAAAAGGCAACTAACACCTCCAGGTTGCTGCTGGAGACTGACATAACCTGGCCACCACCTGTCCCCCGACAATGCGAGCAGGAAAGAGTTAAGCCCTATGTACATACTGTGAACAGGGCTCAGGGAACCTAACTGCAGGGGCTTCAGCGAACCTGGCCACAGATGTGGTTCAACAGGGAAGAGTGCCTAGGGGACAGAGCAGCCCGTGGTCCCTGGGGGCAGAACCCAGGGTGGGATGGTGAGTGGTAAAGAGGGTGCTAAGCCCCTGCAGGTTCAGGGCATGAACGGGTTGGAAATCACTTCCCCCTGCCCCACCTCAACACTACTCCAGAACTTAGCTGAGGGGTGGAGAGGCTTCCCCGTGCCAGCGCTGTGCAGGGCTTTGGCACATGCAGGACTCGGCTTCTCCTGGCCAGCGCCCTGGGCCAGAGGGCCTTGGGATTTCCCAGGGTACCAGCCCAGCCAGAGGCAGTGGGAGAAGGAAGAGCCTGCCAGCCAGGCTGTTGGTGAGCTGAGAGCTCCAACCAGTGGCTGGTTCTCCACAGAGCGCAGGAGCAGGACATACCCTGCCAGAGGGAATATGGAACAGCAGTGCCATTGAGGGGGGTGAAGTGGCAAAGCAGGGAGAGGACAATGAGAAGGGGAGCATGTAAGGGGCTGATGGGTGCGCTGCAGAGACAGCATGTAACTAGCCACCTCCTGGTGCCTGCCCACCCTTAACGGCCACTGCAGCTCATAGCATCCAGTGCCATCCGGAAATGGAACAGAGGGCAGAGCCCTGCAGTCTGAGACTCGGCACGCAGCGAGGGGCTGCTCTGACAGACCAGCAGGAGGAGTGGCCACAGCTTTGCCCCGTCACCAGCATTGCACACCCATCCCCATCATCAACCACTGGACCACCTCGCACTCACCGCTGGTGGGCGGGCGGCTGGCTAGCAGGGATCTGGCTAGCAGCAGGACCCATCAGTACTAATGTGGGGAGGGGGGAAGAGAGACAAAAAATGCAGGACAATGTGCCTGTTTTAAAGAAAAAAGTTGGGACACCTGCAGGAGGGCTTAAGTACGGGACATCTAGTCACCCTAAGAATATGGGAGTGATGCGGAACCTGGGAGAATAATGCTGCTCTCACTTAACACAGGTTTAAATCAGAAGTAACTAAGACCTGGACTACACTAATTTTTTTTGCCAGCATAGCTATATTGGCTTGGAGTTGTGGGGGACTCACACCCTGTAGCCAATATGGCTCTGCAGCAAAACCCTCACGGTAGACACAGTATCAGAGGGGTAGCTGTGTTAGTTTGGATCTGTAAAAGCAGCAGAGAATCCTGTGGCACCTTATAGACTAACAGACGTTTTGGAGCATGAGCTTTCGTGGGTGAATACCCACTTCGTCAGATGCATGTAGTGGAAATTTCCAGGGGGCAGGCAGGGCAGGCATTATATAGCTAGCAAGCAAGCTAGAGATAATGAGGTTAGCTCAATCAGGAGGATGAGGGCCTTTTCTAGCAGTTGAGGTTGTGAAAACCAAGAGAGGAGAAACTGGTTCTGTAGTTGCAGGCCATTCACAGTCTTTAAGCTGATGGTGTCAAATATTGCAAATGAACTGAAGCTCAGCAGTTCTCTTTGTAGTCTGATTCCTGAAGTTTTTTTGCTGCAGGATGGCCCCTTAAGGTCTGCTATTCCTGTGGCCGGGAGGTTGAAGTGCTCTCCTACAGGTTTTTGTATATTGCCATTCCTTAAATCTGATTTGTGTCCATTTATCCTTTATCCGTAGAGACTGTCCAGTTTGGCCGATGTTACATAGCAGAGGGCATTGCTGATATGATGGATTATTACATTGGTGACGTGCAGGTGAATGAACCTGTCATAAATGGATGCAAACTACACAGACGGTAAATACAGTAGCTTTGTTTGGTTCAATTGCCAATCCAACAGAGCTAGGACAAATCTCAGCAGGCAGAAAGCCAGCACATTCTGACAACAGACGCCAGGAGGGCACTCCAACACAACAAAACAAACCATGAGTTTCAAAAGATGAGCGAAGAAAAGCAAAGAGCCGGCTACAAGCCCAGACAACGAAAAATAAACATAGGAGACAGCTGGAACTAATTAGGCCGAACAAGATGCCAGGAGGCAGCTCACCGAGAGAATCAAGAAGCCAAAAGGCAGATCACGGAAGAAAAAACAAGAACAAACAGGCAGTTTACGAGAAAAAAAACACAAGAAGAAGAGGCGATTCACAGAAGACAGGTTAGAACTACAAAGAGAGGCTCACCAGCAGGCCTTGAATTAGAACGGCTAAGCAGCAGACCCCAACAAATCCTAACCTCCGCCGCCCGTTGTTGTTCCACCGCACAGGAAATTTCCCAGCTCAAGGCAGGTGAGGACCCGGAGACCTTCTTAGAAAATTTCGAAATGGTCTGTATTGAGGTCACACATCAGTGGACCCTTGGCAGATGTGGCGGCTAAATGCCAAAAGGAACAAATGAATGATTATAAAACTGTTCAAACCCAAGCCAGATCCAGACTGGGGATAACCCGATCACGCCCGTCGGCGATTCAGAAACCAAAAGTGGAACAGAGGGGGTCCTTTCCCGACCACGCCTACTACGTAGGGAAGCATTGTGACGCCTGGATATCAGGAACCAGGTTCAAAACCTTTGAAATTGCGCCACTCCATATGCATGGAGCAGTTCTTGGAATGGTGTTCCTGAGGAAATAACACTCGGTACATCTAGATGGCAAACCCACAACTCTCACGAGGCAGGGAGATTGGAGCCAAATGGTATGGCCATGGCAGAGAGCAAGAAATCTACTGTAAAGGGGAGTTTAAAAACCCCAGGAGCCACCCAGCAATAACCCTACAAACCGGGGCAACCCAAACCCCACCTACACAACCAAGAAAGCCGCAGACACCCATATCTTCCACCTCACCAGTCTCCAGTGACTTCCTTCAATCCAGTTACACCGTTATTGGAATGCTATACCTGTAATGAAACGGGACATATCAAGGCCAACTGCCCCAAAGGCCAACTGCCCGAATAACCCCACCCGGGTGCAAGTCTTGCACCCCCAGCGGACCTAGACCCCCAGGCCCAGATACCTCTCAAATCCCCTTGGAGCAAAGGCGAAAGCTGAGAGTGGGCGGAAAAGAAGGTTACCGCGTGGAAAGAACACGGGATCACAAGTGTCAGCTATCCACCAATCACTTCGTCGATCCCAAACTCATCAACCCAGGGGCCAAAGTGACCATTTACCCCTTCATATTCACAAGCTGTTGGACTGCCTACATGTGAACTTGCCTGTCCAGTTCAAAGGCTGGTCAGGAATGTGGACTTTTGCAGTCTATGACAATTATTCCCATCCCCATGCTACTGGGAGAGACTTGGCCAATCAAGTTAAGCAGTCCCAGAGAGAAGGAATGGTTACACGCAGCCAAACCAGACAAGCTTTCCAGACCCCATTTCTAATTCCTGAGCCGTCCACAGAGAACCTGTCTGTGGTTACCAGAGACCCAGGACTGAGTAGTGGACCCGGATCCCATGTCAACGGGCTGAACCAGCCACAACAACCTCCAGTTGCAGACCGGAACTGGAACAGCAACCAGCACAAGCAAGCGCAACCACACCTTCAAACCCAATGCCAGAAAGGACCAAACGAGCGTGAACTGCAGAAGCAACAACCAACCTCAAAAGAGGCTCAGGCAGAGCCTTGAATACCACCAGGTGCACCAGCGACGACTCAAACCCATCAATTTCTATCACTAGAGGGACCAAGCCCAAGTCCCCAGCCTGAGGAGAACTGGAGTCCCAGCTTCAAGGAACAGTTCCGAGACTGAGCAGGAAGCAGATGAAATAACTTCAGACAGCTTGGCGGCGGCACGGAGCAACCACCGCCTCTCAGCTCTTCTGACCGATCCCGGTATTGTTATAGACCAAGTGACTTTTATACAGGGAATTACTTTCGTTGGACGCCAGGAACAGGGCAACTGCACAAGCAGTTGTGTTTCCAACTAAATACAGGGGAAGCTCTTGAGCTTAGCCCATGATCATCCCAGTGGTCATGCTGGGGTGAACAGAACAAAGACAGGTTTGGGGAAGTTTTCTTACTGGGAGGGATGGGCAAGGAAGTTGCCCGGTATGTCCAGTCTTGTGAGCTGTGCCAAAGTAAAGTCGGAAAGCCTCAAAAGATCTGGCCAAGGCCCCTCTCCAGCCTCACTCCCCATTATTAGTCCCATTTCAGCGAGTAGTGTGGATATTACTGGGTCCTTTTCGAGAAAAGACACCCAGGGGAAAGCAGTACGTACTGACTTTCGTGGACTTGCGACCCGATGGCCAGAAAGCAGTGGTCTACTAGGTAACACCAGAGCTAAACAGTGTGGCTCAGGCTTAACGACATTTTTCACCAGGTCGGTTGGCCCTCCGAAATCCTTACCGATTCAGGATCTAATTTCCTGGCAGGCACCATGGAGGACCTGTGGAAAAATCATGGGGTGAATCACTGGTTGCCACCCCATACCACCATCAAGCAATGGCGCTCGTAGAAAGGTTTAATGGAACTTGGGGGCCATGATCCGTAAATTCGTAAAGAAATGAATACTCCAAAGACTGGGACCTAGTATTGACCGTTGCTCTTGCTTACAGGGCTGTTACCGCATCCCAGTTTGGTTCTCACCCTTTGAACTTGTGTATGGCCATGAGAGTTAAGGGGCCATTACAGTTGGTGAAGCACCAATTGGGGGGATTACACCTTCGCCAAGGGACTAACATTCTGGATTTTGTGAGCAACTTTAAAGAACACCCCCGCCCATTTCTCTAGCCCCGCTTAGGTGAAAACTACAGGATACTCAGGAGAGCAAGAAGGCCTGTAAGCAATACGATAAAAACATACCAGAGAGACCGTCCTTCAAAGACAGAGAGACCGGTTATGTGTCTTTAAAGGACGCACAGGTCCATAAGATGGAAAACGCCTGGGAGGGGCCATCACAGTCCAGAGCGCCTGGGAGCTGTTAACTACTCATAGCAATTCCCCGATCACTCACTAAAACCACAGATACTGTGTACCAGTGTTAATTTCTCTCAAGTCCCTTTTATTCCAGAGACTTTACAGGTTTGTCGTTTAACAGTCCAGACGAGCAAGGACAGCAGAGTGGGCCTGAGGCGTCTACTATGACGGCAGAAAGAACGGCGGCTGAAAGGGAACCTCTCAACCACCCTGGAAGTCTGAGCGGCAACATATCAGGAGCTGTGATCACCAACTCTCGCACCAATTGTTCTCAGCCACTCCAGGACTGACTAACGGGATAACCACTCCCATACACAGGTAATGCTCACCCAATTAGAACACACCCTACCGGGTGTCCTCACTGCCAGGTGCTATTACAGCGAAAATCAGACTATGCTACATATATATACCTGCCCCTGGAAATTTCCACTACATGCATCTGACGAAGTGGGTATTCACCCACGAAAGCTCATGCTCCAAAACGTCTGTTAGTCTATAAGGTGCCACAGGATTCTCTGCTGCTATGGTAGACACAGCTATGCCCACAGAAGAGTGCTTCTGTTGGCATAGTTAACATTGGGCGGGGAGGTGGAGAAGCTAGGCAGGGAAAGGAACTCCATCTGATGGCATACACTGCATCTACACTGGGGGCTCTACTGACATAGCTATACCAGACAAGGCTCTGTAGCATAGACAGGCCCGAAGGCTCTGTCAGCCCCATTGCACAGTAATGGCCCTGTTCAGCATTCTTACAAAGAAGAAATGCCCTTGCTGCATCCTGGTAGTTCATTTATCCTTCTTCTGATGGCTGGGTTAGTAGCTGAAAACTCTGATGCATGGGACTCCATGCATATGCTACAAGTTACGTCATTTTGGGGAAAGGTAAATGTCAACAATGGCACACCAGTAACACACAGAAGGATGGATTCTGTTACACCAGTTTAAACTATACAGAGATTTGTTGAAAGTAAATTTGTCAGAGAGTAGATCAGCGGTACTGACAAATTTTATGTCTGAAGCTCAATTCAAAAGATGTCATCTGTCCTCTTCTGAGCACATAAACCTATTTCTCCATGCCTACATGTAAATCACAAAGACCTACCTGCTTACCTATCTCTCTTCTAGAAAGCAATAATGAGAAACTTTTAAATTAAAGAAACCAAAAACCCTATTCACCGATTCTTGTCCAACTTTCCTACAGAAGGAACCAACTTGTGTTTTGGTAAGTTAGTAAAAGTCTGGGCTCTCCCTGTCTGCAGTGTGTTCACAGTTCTGGGACAGACAGACAATGTTCTATTTCTAAAGTTTGTCAAAATACGAAAAACAATCAAACAGAGGGAGAGGGAGGCATACTGAACACGTAACTGCTTTAGCCATTCTGTGAATGTCAGAAAATCTGGATCCATCCTGTAACCATAATCATCATCTCAGGTATAAAGCCACTGAACCTGCATGATCTCAGGCACAAAGTTCTAATTATGGTATGCTTGACGGGCTCTTAGAACAACAGAAAATGGTACAAGCAGCAGTAGATACCACAGGGGATGATTTTTTCCCCCTCTCTATCCCACCTAGGGAGTTTTCAGCAGTGGTAAGTAGCCTTCTTTCTTCTTTAATGCTTAAGTTATTTTGCATTAGGATTCGTTTGGCATGAAAAGAATCCTGTGACCTAACAGACTGGAAATATTGTATCACAGGACAGTTGAATGGTTACTAGTTCCTTTTTAGGGGAAACTCTTTCTTGTCATCCTGAGCATCCTTCTTTGCAAAAAGATTCAATGCAGTAATCCTCCTCCAAGACCTTATTTAATATCACATCCTGATAGGATTGATTCCACTGATACAACTGTAACAGTAACACTGAATAGAACATATGGTATATTTCTATAGCATTTTCATCTCAAAGGATCCCACTGTGCTTTATGAAAATCTCCCCCAGATTTCATAGGCACAAATGAAGTTAGGTGCTCAATTCCCATCAAGCTTCCATGGAAGTTGTATGTTTAACTGGCTTTTGAGAATCTCTCTCTTCATACATTCATTTCCTCTGAAATAAAACCGTTTCAGAGGTAACAGAGTAGCAATCATCTGGGCTACAACATAACAAATTAGGGGGGAAGAAAAATTTTGGCCAAGGACAAGAATGTGTCCTCTTACAAAAAGTTGCATGGGGTCTTTCAGGTACACCCAGAACAGCGAAGATCTCTGTTTTTAAGGTCTCACCTGAGAAACTCACCACACAAAAAATTGCATGGTGCTTTCTACTTAAAAAAAAAGAAAAAAAAAAAAAGAAGAAGAAGAAGGTTGAATCAATGCTGTCACTGTGGGATCATATTGCTAATAAAGGGCCAGACTCTGGGACCTTCTTAGCAATCTTATCAATTTACCCTACCCCCAATGAATTACTCATAGACTGACATGCTAATCATTTATGAGCAAGAATGACAGAATTTGGCCCATAATGATCAATTATTTTCATCTGTTGGCTGCTAAGAAATCACTGCTCTTTTTTTCCAAACCAAAAACATTATATATTTTAGTTCCTTGGGGTTCAAGGTCTCAAACTCCAACCCAACAATATATTTTTTGCCAATTTGTGAAATCCTGTTGCTCATCAAGATGATGGTTTTATTTCTTCAGTTTTAATTTAAAAACCAATAAGAGCACCATTATAAAAAAAAAATTAAAAGCCAAAGAGTTTAATTCTATTTTCTGCAGCAATAAAGCTTTGATTTCTTTCATTTTATAACTTCTTTTCTAAAGTCATATGTGAACCACTTTTCAGCGTATGTAGTTTGGTTATTACAAATCCAAATGAAACAGGCATCTTTCATCTGTGATGGTGGGGTTGTTTTTTTCCCCCAGACAGTCTGAAATAGAATTTCAATTTTCAGCTTTAAGCCTTTACAAATTCTATAGCGACACACAACTAAAACATGGGGTTATATATCAAAAGAGAGCCGATTGTTCAAAGTATCTCCCTTTTGTAATACAAGGTGCAGCACTACCACTGTACTTACTGATATGCGCTAAACCTTAAGGCTAAATGAGCCCCCAGATGGAGTCTAATCCATGATCCATCAGCATTTAGGTTTAATGACAGCCCTGTATGTTTCTTCTTTAATGACAAGCTCTCACTGTATATGTTTTTCCATTGGCATATTCTCATTTCTGTCACCAGATCCAAACTAGCAACTTTATTTCTGTAACGCACAAACACAAAATGCTCTTTTTCAGTGTTCTGTTACTGTTGTGTTTATTTTAAATAATCCTTAAATATTCCCATGTTATTTTAAATGGGTGTATTTAATAGGATTTTCTATCAGGAGAGTTGTTCTATGTGAGCTGATTTACAATGATAAAGAATAAATATATCATAAAATTTGTTACACCAAGAAAAGAATTCCTGGCTCGTGATTGGTTTTAGCCAATCTTGGGATGAATCAGAAAGCGTTGTTCAATCCCATCTATTTATTGCATAATTGGGCTGAGCTACAATTTCACTTATATAGTATCTGTTAGCTCCAGTGCATTGTATTTGCTCAGAAAAACTGCCTGCAGAATCCAATGGACTTGCATAGTGAATTACTAGTTTTCTTTCCGTAACTCTGGGGCTGACTCTTTTCTCGCACTTCTGAGAGAGGAGAATCAGTTTTATTGCTTGATTTCCCTCTAGACCTGCCCCCTCTTACCTTCCCGGCCGTGTTCCCCTCACCTCCCTTCTCTTCCCTTGCCTCCCCCTACCCTTCCCAAAATATCGTTTAACAAACATGACATTTTCTGGCATTACTCTGCTTGTGTGTTATCCCCATTCCCCCACTCTGTGTTTGTCTTGCCTATTTAGACTGTAAGGCCTTCGCGGCATGAACCAGCTATCACTCTGTTATTACAGTGCTTAGCACAGCAGGGCCCTGAGGTACTATTATAATAATCAAAGTTGTTAATGATTCCCAATTACCCTTAATATATGCATTTTTATACTCTCTCACACCACTGTGGTCTAAAAATCTATCGTGTGTGTATACAGATAGACACACACACACACACTTCTTTCAGTCAGTTGTAATATTTTGATACAAAAATCCAACCTTATAAGAAAGTTACCAATTCCAACTAGATCACATACCTGGCTATTTTGTTGTTATTCATCTACTTAGCCAACATATGATGTAATATAATTACATATAAGTTTTGCATTCAGAACTCCATTCCCATTTATCAACAAGAACTAGACCACATACACTTTTCTTACAAGATGTCCAGTGTTTAACCATTGCTAACATGGTCAAGGCTGTTGACAAAAGATGGAGAAACCACCAGCCCTGAAAGGCTGAAGAGAAAAAATGGTCAAACAGAGGTAAATGATGGAACTGCTATCAAACTCCCAAGAGCTTGGAGATGCCTCTCCATCTCCCTCTCCACCCCCGCCAAAAAAATTATTGAATGCACAGTTGTGTGTTTCCTTCACAGTTTATGTGACATAAGTGGTTGCTTTATCACATTGACTGTGCATCGTGAGGAACAATGAATGGATATACTTCCCCCTCCCCCCATACACACACACACACACACACACACCATTGTTCTAGGAATTAATCAGGCCACATTGAAATCAACTTATATTCATAATTAAAGGCCCCAATCCTTCTTCCTATGAGGCGGCCCACTGAAGTCACTGTGTAAATCTTTGTAGGATTAAAATGATATTTTGCAACATACAGAGAGGCACTTCAATGTGGGTACCCTATAAATCAGCACTTAAAAAGTTATCCTCCATTTAAACCTCCCCCATTCAATTTTGAAATTTTAGCTTTCTGGGATCCATTCAGATTGTCTGTCTGCACCTACTGTAACAAGCAACCCACTATAAGTTGCTCTGTCCTAAACAGGAACTGTTATTTTTTCAGCCAAGTGCCTATTTTTAATAACCAGGGTTTTATTCATTTGTTAGATGTCAATTAATTTGTTAGGCTGCTGTATTCAATTCATTCCTATTTCATCTATCAGTTTCTATTTAAGACATTGATTATAAATTTAAAATGTTACTTCATCTAGAAAATTATAATAAAATCCATTAAATTTTAATTTTCTGAACTTTTAACACATTTAAACATTAGCTTTCCACATAAATATTTAATTTAAATATTTAATCAGACTCTACATTTCAAACTAAAGGCTATTTTGGAAGCTCTTCACAAATTCTGGCCCCAACTCAGGAAAGCAATCCTATCCAGGACATAGCTTAAGCACATGCTTAACTTTAAGCACATTCTTCAGTGCTTTCCTGAATCAGGGCCAATGGTTGCTTTCAAAGGGGGATGGTATGGAGTTTTCCTTGCAAGTGAAAATTAAATTAGATCTTATTTATATCTCCGATATGTATCCTGTGTGGCCCCATATAAAATGTAATTACTAACAAATTTGTTTTTTCCAAACAAAATCTTTCTTTAGATGACTGCCTACTTACCATGCAGAACTCAGTGCCACTAGATGTTGAGGCCAAGAAGTTAGTGAGATTTAAGAACAGATTAGACTTTTATATGGATAATGAAAATGTTGATCACTATATAGAATGTTTTAAAGCACTGGAAGGGATATAAAGCATTGTGCTTCAGAGGATAACCCAGAGGGACTTTAGGTAAAAACTTCCCTATGAGCAGGTTATTCCATAGTTGTCCAGTATGGAGTTTAGAACCATAGAAGATTAGGGTTGGAAGGGACCTCAGGAGGTTATCTAGTCCAACCCCCCGCTCAAAGCAGGACCAACATCAACCAAATCATCCCAGCCAGGATATTGTCAAGCCGGGCCTTAAAAACCTCTAAGGATGGAGATTCCACCACCTCCCTAGGGAACCCATTCCAGTGCTTCACCACCCTCCTAGTGAAATAGTGTTCCCTAATATCCAACCTAGACCTCCCCTACTGGAATGTGAGACCATTGCTTCTTGTTCACAGATTGAGGGAAGTGATTATTCCTCTCTATTCAGCACTGGTGAGTCCACACTTGGAGTATGCGTCCAGTTTTGGTCCCCCAACTACAAAAAGGACGTGGATAAATTGAAGAGAGTCCAGAGGAGGGCAACAAAAAATATTAAGGGGCTGGGGCACATGACTTATGAGGAAAGGCTGGGAAACTGGGCTTATTTAGTCTGCAGAAGAGAAGAGTGAGGGGGGATTTGACAGCAGCCTTCAATAACCTGAAAGGGGGGTTCCAAAGAGGATGAGGTTCCAAAGAGCTCAGCTGTTCTCAGTGGTGGCAGATAGTTTCTTGCACTTCTTCTGAAGTTTCTGGTTCTGGTGGGTATCAGAGTTAGGATACTGGACTAGACTGGTGACTGGGCTACTGCAGTATGCCAATTTTCTATGAATTTCTATAAACTGAGGCCAACATTTCTCAAACTTGAGTGCCTAAAGTTTGGGTGCCTACATCCACGTTTAGGCATCTTAAAATCAGTCCATTTTTATCTAGAGATACTGAGCTTCCATTGCTCCTGATGAAAGGCATGGATTTAGATTTCTAATTTTGCATTTAGGAGCCAGCCTAATTTTAGGCATCCAAGTTTGAAATTGTTGAGCTTAATCACAGGAACCTGTGGTAGACAGCCTTTCACTGGGCAAGGCACTGAGATAATAGACCAGTTAACCTATGGCTATTGGAGATCACAATCAGCCAGACAAGACCTATGCATGGTAGAATTCCAACCTAATAATAAATAATCAAAAGAAGTATATCATGGTTTACATTAAAGTTAACAGCCGAGCTCTGTGAAATCTCTCCTTTGCCCTGGCTTCTGATTTCTCTACATCTATTGAAGTATAGTTTCTGTTCTGGGAAGAAGCGGAAATAGATGACCTGAGTTCTAATGCACCATCAAAATGTTCCTCTAAAGAAAAAAATAATATAAAAGTGGCTTGAGGCTTTACTTTTCAGACAAACTAGCTTTGAGTCTCCACTACCCTATTAGAATAGTAGCTGATGGCCCGCACAATTTCAATTTACAAAATATTACTTTTGAATTGTGGAGTAGCAAAAAGGAATCAGATACTGTAACTTGTATCTGAAGAAAAGGAGAAGGATTTGTTTTCAAATGTGGCTGAAGAAAACTTTTGCCCTCATGCTGAGACCTTCATGTCAAGTTTCAAAGCAGAACAGTTTTTTTTTTTATTACTACTACTAAAATATAAAAGCCTGGAAATGGAGATTTATAATGGTCATGTCGACACTTGTAATTAGAGGTACGTAGGTGTGCCAGCATAATAAATTTAAATGGCTGTGAATAGTTCAGGGGATTAATAGTGGGCTATATGCAACCTTTACTCCTATGCCACCAGTTTGAATCCCACCCAGTAAGATCTTTGGGGGTCAGGATCCTTGTTTTCATACACCTGTATAGTTCCCAGTCCATTATTGGTACCATAAATATTTTTACCACCACTTTAACCACAATATATAGAATCTGTAAATAAGACATATTAATATAAATTAATGAAAACTAAGAAAAAATACCTTTTGATAGTTATCAGGAGGTCAATGTGAAATGAGTTAGCGGTCCCTGTCAGACTGCTAAAAGATAGAAAGGTTCAATTACCCCAGAACACCATTCAAATTGGCACCTACATCAGTAATATCAGTAGAAAGATAAAGGAATGACTGGACATGCAGTGAAATCGTGAACAGATTGAAGTTGATGGTAAAACTCCCATCGACTTCAGTGGAACCAATATTTCACCCATGGAAAATAAAATATGTGGGATGGCTGAACTGCCATTGCCTATGCTGTAACTTTGCTGTGTTTGTTATACAGCACTCACAAATGTGCTAAGAAAAGCAAGGTCTCTGCCTCAGAGTTTGCAGTCTAAAATCTCACTTGTACCTAATTGACTGCCCTTGCTGTGTTAATGGGACTCAGAGACATAAGCACTATACAAGGTGCTAAGGATTTGCAGGGCCTAAATTAATAATATAGACCTTAAATGCATTGACAAAGTGACCTATGTTAGAAAACATGTTAATTTACACAATTGTCTTTGGCTACACTAGGTATTAAGTTGTGTTTAACATGTTGTTTAAAATGTGTTAATTGCCTTTAGAGAGACAAGTTGGGTGAGGTAATATCTTTCAATGGACCAACTTCTGTTGGTGAGACAGGCTTTCATGTTTACACAGACTACAGGGAGATCCACGCTGCTGCAATTGATGCAGCAGGGGTTGATTTAGTAGATCTAGTGAAGATCCACTAAATCGACAACAGAGCACTCTCCGGTCAACCCCAGTACTCCAGCTCCCCGAAAAGATTAAAGTAAGTCACATCGTAGTGAAGACACCGGGGATAGTCAACCTAAGCTACATCAACTGCAGCTATATTATTCACATAGCTGGAATAACGTCACTTCCGTTGACTTATCCTGGGAGTGAAGACAAGTCCTAAGATTTCAATGTACAGTGTGTCAGTGTAGCATCACATACAAACAATATACTCACTTAAACCTGAGAATGTAAGAATGGATCTCAAGTGTACTTTTGTATGCCCAGAGATACAGGAAATAGCCAGAAATTTACCTTCCCTGATTTCTTATTAGAAAAACTGGCACTCTGGTTTAGAAACCCCTAAAACTCTGGTCATTTTGAAACAGGTTTTCTAGAGAGCTCAGAACCCTCATTTCACTGAATCCTGTAGAAGGCTGGAGTTTTCCGTTGGTAATTAGTTACAGTGGCTAGTAAACTATGGAGGCACTGTGCTCTCCTAGATTGCAATTTGCAGATTACCTCTTGATAAAGTATGTTAAGTGTAATACGTTGCAGGGAATTTCTCTAGTAGTTTATCATTGTAAAAAGCTTTTCCAGGCAATAAACAACAAAGACATGGCGGCCCCAATGGGATTTGAATTAAATTTGGGGAGCATGAGAGAACTGGGACTTCAACAAATACTCTTACAAGACCTCACAAGTAGAGATGCTTCCAGACAATAAACCACCTTCTCTTCAAAATCTCATTGACATATTTTAGCCAACACAGAAAGTTTATATGATCAGCACCAGAGGCAGGAACCATGATGTCAGATTTGATAGAGATATGAAATTATTTAAAAGAACAAAATACTCCTCGGGTGTATATTCATTTATTATACATAAAAAATCAAAATGTTTTACTAAATGTCTTCCAGTGCCCAAAGAAATTTATGTTATTCAATATGTTTTTCCCCATAACCATATTCACCTTAGCTATGATCAAAACAAGACCTGGGCTGGGAGAGGAGGAGGAAAGAGTACCGTACATTCTAGTTTTCCCCTTCATGCTCTCAGCCCTCCAGGGAATGCCCCTTTAACCTGGAGTAGACAGGGAGAGCAAATGTCGTGAAGTTAGCTATGCCAGCTTTACAGAGATGCCCCCTATATCTAGCATATCCCTGGCTGATGTCAAGGCAGCTCTCCATCTGTTTCGAACCTAAAGGCCAATTTATCTTTGTTTTGTCAACATAATCATGTCCTTTTACACTTATCTCACTATTTTCCTAGAATCTGCCTCTACATATGCCTTAACTGTGTCTTGCTTTCCTTGATTATATAAATAAGCAACGCTTTTCCAACACTGTGGTTTTATGGTTATCAAATCTCTAAATGGGTCTCTCTTTCACTAGGCTTTTTATTATCAACTAGAAAGTTTGAATCGGAACACATGTGCTGTATTATATTAGATATGCTTCCTAAATATAGAAACTATAGATTCCTCCCCCCCCCGCATTGCCAGCCTTATTTCTAAATTAGCAAGTGTAAATTTTCACATCAAAAGTGTTCTTAATGTTCATTGCGTCCAGATTTGGGGCCTCCCCCACTACAGAAGGTATGTGGACAAATTGGAGATAGTCCTGTGGAAGGCAACGAAAAAGATTAGAAAGCTGGGGCACATAACTTACAAGAGGAGGCTGAGGGAACTGGGGTTATTTAGTCGACAGAAGAGAAGGGTGAGGCAGGATTTGATAGCAGTCTTCAATTACCTGAAGGGGGGTTTCAAAGAGGATGGAGCTAGGCTGTTTTCAGTGGTGGCAGATGACAGAACAAGGAGCAGTGGTCTCAAGTTGCTGAGGGCGGGGAGGAGGTCTAGGTTGGATATTAGGAAAAGCTATTTTACTAGGAGGTTGGTGAAGCGCTGGAACGGGTTGCCTCAGGAGGTGGTGGGATCTCCATCCTTAGAGGTTTTTAAGGCCTGGCTTGACAAAGCCCTGGCTGAAATGCTTTAGTTAGGGTTGGTCCTGCTTTGAGCAGGGAGTTGGATTAGATGACCTCCTGAGGTCTCCTCCATCCTTAATCTTCTATGGTTCTATACACTTTGTGCTTCACTGTAAATAATTTGAAGCCCCACAAAATTTCACAAAAATCCAAATTTCACATGAAATAATTTTATACAAAATGTGACACTAACTTTTGCAAAAGTTGTTCATCTATTTCACTCACCTCTACTCAATGGAATGTGGTCCAGTGAATAGAACCCTACATTGCGTCTCAGGAGACCTGATTTCTATTCCCAGGTCTACTACTGACCTGCTAGGTGGCCTTGGGCAAGTTACTTCATTTCTCCGTAACTCAGTTTCCCCTCTCATCTTTTGTCTGTCTTGTCCATTTAGATTCTAAACTCTGAGTCAGGGATTATGTTTCATTATAGTGCTTAGTACAAATAGGGCCACTATCTTCACTGGGACCTCTAGACATTAGAATAGTGCTAATAATAATGAAAGTCAATGGCTTCCCAAACATGTTGATCTGTATGAGAATATCCTCTAAAAGGGATACAACATGCCATAGCAGATCAGAATATGGTCTATCAAGTCCAGGATCCTCCCTCCACAGACTGTGTGCAATGATTCTGAGGAAGGAAGAAAATGAACAAATCATAATTCACCCAGTTAATTGTGCAATGCAGCAGATGACCGTAAAAATTCCTTCTTGTCCCCTGCAGCCTTCAGTTTATACTGGGAAGCATGAGTTCTATTACCCCTCACTTAACATGCACAACTATAAATAATGTTATTACAATAAATTTTCACAACTATTTAGCAAAAACAGAAAGCCCTCTTAACTCCACAAAAATTATATATGAGGACACAGCCTTATAGGTTTAAGTCCATTAAAATAAATACTATGCAGTGTATATTGCAGATAAATAATAATTTAAAATGTCTTTTTAAAAAAAACCAGAGTTCCAAAATGCTGTATATTCTGCAGTGTTTAGCATGGTCCTATGGAGTAGGAAGACCAGTATTGTACAACATTTGAAGATTTTCCTATTACTATATACTTCTACAATAGATAGTTCAATGGAAGATAATGGTGCTATCCACGTCACTCTTCCTTAATAAGCTAACCATGCAATTTCAGGAGCTCACTGAACAGCCATCAGTGACCATCAGCAGATGTAAGAAATCACCACGGTATTTTTTAAAGATGCACTGTTAACTAGCTTCAATGACTTTTCAGGCAGCCTACCTGGATTGTTTGCAGTCTTAATACACTAGTGGCTACTTATGCAAAAAAGGGGAAACTAATTAAATTTGTTTATGTATGTTATCATGTGGAGCACTCATTTCCAGACATCAAGCCATGAATCATTAAATAACTGCTAAATTGGTCTCCAGGGACAGATCATTCCTCAGAGTTGGGCAGGCCCCCATCCCACCAAAGCCAGGTGTGCTCTGCAGTGAACAGACATTAGAACTGCTTTAAAGGCCATGATTTGGGTATGCAGCCAGGCCTCACACTGTGAGGTGAGTGGTAGGAAATCATGAAAACAGTGACAGCCTTCCCGTCAGTTACTCCTCTGTTTGATTAATGAGGGCATTTGAAAGACAATTAGCAAGAGCAGATTTAGCTGCAACTGGCTTATCAATCAGGAACCCTCTATTCAAAGCACTAGTGCCTTCTTTTGTTTTTCCCATTGCAAAAAAATTGTATCAGTGGTGCACAAACAACAAGAGACCTTTACATGGTATTTAAAAAGAGAAGAGCAGAATGTTGCAGACCACAACTTAAATAGGAAAAAATGTTTCCTAAACCATAAGTGATTGACTATTGATTGACAACACTGCCTTTTGCATCACTGGAGTTTAGGTTGTGTATCATGAATTGCACTAGTCAAGGCTTCATAACCAATTTTCTCTGGGCTAAAGTTCAAATTACACAAAATCACAAGAAAAAAATAGAAATATTTGTATTTAAGAAAAACACCAGTTTCATTTTGAACCATCTTGTATCTTCAAAAGTTATTTTAAAGCTGAACTTTAAAAATGAATTTCGAGTAAAAATTCATCAGTTTGATTATTCATCATTGAGGCACTCTTAGTCCTTTCAGATTGCTGGTCTAAGCAGAATACATAGAATTTTCTTTTACTAATTAGTTTCAGTCCCTGCAGTGTTTCTCCTTGCTTTGATCCATTTGGGGTATAGATTTGCCTTGTATGTATTGTTTGCATGGAACAGAACTAAGGAAGGACTACTTAAAACATTGCATGCTATTGCTGAAGTTCTGCTTTCATTAGACAGAACTATTTTTTTGAACCAAATGTCTGCCAGAACTAAGACAATTGTGATTTCACCTGTGAATGAGTCCAACTGAGTTCCTTACTAATGTGCTTAAGCTAATCATCCAGTTGATCTGAATAAATCCTAAACTGAAAGAGTAGGATTGAGTGTGAAGCATAATGAGCCATGTTTTCTCTCAGTTTACAGGTAATGTTCCCTGATAATACCAGATCAAAAGTATTTCTAATGCATGACTAGGCTGGCACTAAGTGGGTATGTCTGCAATGCCAGCAGGCTAATTTTTTTTTTTTAAACTTGCTATAATTTGTATCAGAAGTAGGCTCACAAAATAGCTTCAGACTGTGTGTGTGTGTGACTACAGAGCAAATAAACTAAGAGGCAAACTAATCTCTGGTTTGCTTAGCTAGAGTACAAAGCCAAGGGATGTGTCAACATAGCCAAAAACCTCTCACAAGCATCCCTGTCTTGGAAGTATATGACAGCCCAGCAGACATGGATAAAGAACTACAACTGTTTATTAAAAAGAAACAAAAAAAACAAACAAAAAAACTGGAATGCTTCCCACTCAGAACTCTCAGCTTGTCATGAGCCTAATCTACAACAGCAGTTTTGCTAAAATCTCCTACTATTCCGCTAAATCCCCAACATGGCACTATTGTAGATCTGCTACCAGCATTTTAACTACCCAGTTCTGATCCAATGTCCAGTGCAGTCCAAAGAGAGTCTTTCAATTGGTGTCAGTGGGCTTTGAGGAGGGCCCTAGCCCACCTAACACTGCCCTGAAATTGTAACAGTGCTTCTGCAGTTTTGAGAGATGCTAAAGGCCCTAAGTGGGTGATAGTACAGTAGTGACTCTGGAATGACTCTGCTTCAAAAGAGAATAAGCTGTTTCTCACTGTTCTCTGTTTCAGCTGGATTCAGCTCACACTGGTGGGCTCTGTGAAAAGGTTATGTTGCAGAGAAACAACTGCAATATAGTCTTTGATTGGGAGTCTATGAGAATGCAGTGGCACTAGGAGAGCTATAAACTGCAGTATAGGCCCAGACTAGTAAAAGCAGGTCAGAGAAGAATGTTGGGGCCATTTTTTAGAGAGATTAACACAAATTGTGACTTTCCTTCAAAAAACTATCGGTTTTTAAGATCATACTCAAGAAACTAGATATTTTGGGCTGTGACATCATGAGCATGAGGACGACAATTACCTCCTCATCTCTATTCATCACCTGCATTTAGACTTCTTGCTTCCCCGTTGCCTAGTCGAAACCAGAGTAGGAAAGACAGTGAGTAGGCTGAAGCTCATTCATTGTAAGCTCCTTGGGGCAGAGACTTTTTGTTCTGTGTTTGTACAGTGCCTTGCACAATGGGATCCTAGTTCATGACCAGGGCTCCTAATACAAATAAATAATAATAATAATAATACAGATAAGACAAATCTGATACTTGTAGGCAGTAGGAAGCACCCAGAGGGTTTCGCAAAGACTGTGTTCTGCTTCCTGGGGATGGAGTTGGGCTGTTGTGCCTATGCTTTCTCACTAAAAGCCGCAATCTACAAACGATCCCATATTTCCAACAGCTGCTGGATTCTTCAGTGGTGGCAGAAATGCTTTTATTCATCTGTTTGTCTGTGAGGTTTTAACCTTTCCTGTCTCATGTGAGTTTAGCCAGTTATCTATCCACCCATATCAGACTGGATTACTGTTTGAAAAAAGGATGAGGGATTGAGAAAATTTTGTTAAAATTTCCCTCCTTACTTTTTTTCTTTGGTCAAAATATCAATTTTTTGTCAACTTTTTTATTATTAAAACGAACAAAAAAAAGTCAACCAGCACCAAGGCTCTAGATGGTGTTTCCTCGGAAGGTCATTCAATGGCTTCAGATAGCATAGAACAGTGGCGTGCAAACTTTCCCAGTCCCGTCCCCACCCTTACTATTCACATAATTTGTCACACCCCCACTTGTCATCTGAAGTAATCCCTTACTTCTGCGCTGCTGCTGCCGCCGGTGGCGCTGCCTTCAGAGATGGGCAGCCAGAGAGTGGTGGCGGCTGGCCAGGGCATTCATGTTATTGTGGCGCACAAGGAGTAATTTTTTCATCTTGCTCCCATCCCACCCTCAATTTCCACTGTATATTTAACCCACTCCCACTATTATGGCAGTGAGTCCTGAGGGACCTGCAGGATCCCATTTCTTTGCACCCCCTCCACCCCCCCAGTGTTCATGTGGCACACACACACACACACACGCTCCAGTTTGCTCATCACTGGCATAGAACATTTAACTTTAAATGTAAACTTTAACTTAGCAATTTGCTCACTAAACAACACATCATTGTTATTAAAGAGAGAAATGAAAACTTGCTGACCTAATATCCCTGGCAATGAATATTCTTGTCAATGATTTCACATTTGGAAAGTCAAAACTCTGTAGTATAGAAAAACTAAATATTGCATTTGGCATAAGTTCAAATTAGCTGTCCCACACACACTTATAGCATGCAAATTAAATGTTCTGAAAAAACCATCGTTATAATAGGCTAATTATTGTCTGTTAACTACTGCACAACTGCAACAAATTTTGGAGAAAAATATTAATAAGCTGAATCATTTTACTTGAGAGAAAGAAAAAGGAGTCAGACTTTCAAATGCTAAAAATAATTGTAAATAAAATATCAGTTTGTTAATTCTCACAGAAATAAGATATAATTACTTTATTTTTGCGAACATACTTAGGTTTATTGTTCCTCAGTGACCTACAATTAATATAAAGGCATCTTAAATATACCACGTAAAAGGTTTAATGAGTTTTAGAATATTAATTAATGTGTTAACAAATAGCTATTTCTCCTCGTCTCTGGCCATATATATGGACTGCCATGGTACTTATGGATAGCAAGGGGCCTAACTGTTTTAGAGGGATAAAGTCTACATGAATGCAGAACTGCTGCTTCGAGGCAGTGTGCTAAGACTGCAGAGTGTATATTTAATAAAGAAACAACACATTCTTGAGCGTAAATGGAAACTCAATATTTAAATACCATGGAAGCAGTCATATAAATACTCAAAAGCTAAGACATTCATAGCTAAGTCTCAAGTCTTAATAAAAATATTTTTTAAACAAGCCCAAGACCTGAATTCAATTGGAATAGCTACATCATCATTATTTGCATTACCACAGCACCTACGAGCCCTAGTAATGGCGCAGAACCCCACTGTGCTACGCACTGTTATCTCTGAATTCCCTCTCTGTCTCTGGATATGTCTACACTGCAAACAAAACAGTCCAACTCGCACACTAAAAAGAGCAGCAGAGTCAGGGGTAGCACGGGCAGCAGCTCAGGTTAGCCACCCTAGTAGATTAAAAAAAAAAAAAAAAAAAAAGAGGTCTAAGCAGGTTAGCTACACTGCTATTCTGAGCACACGAGCTCAAGCAGAGCTAGAGCATGTCCATCTCCCCTCCCTGGGAAGCATACCCCCAGCTGCAATGTAGACATCTCCTCAGAATACACACAGAAGGTAGCAATCCTCCAGTCTAGTTTAAAATATCCCAAACAACAATTATCTTATTTACTAAGAAGTCTTTCAGGTATGCTCATCATTGTCGTACCTGGCCACTTCACAGCCATTAGTGCTTCCATTCTCAGAATGCCCCTGTGAGAAAGGGGGTCATTATTATTCCATTTTACAGGTGGGAAAACTGAAGCACAGAAAGACTGTGCAATATCACACAGGAAATCTGTGACAACTCAGGATTAGAAATCATTACCTCTCCTCCCTCTAATTCCTGTTCACCATGCTGCCGATTCTCTGGGCCAGGTGACTGGCTGAAGATCTTCTGCCACAACTGTAGAATGATGACTTTTTGGCCATTTTGTAAGCTCTTCCTAAACAGCTCTCAATTTTCATTTACATTTTTCTGTCTAAATTTTTCCAATTTTCATTGGCATCTGGCCATCAGAATCCAGCTTCATTTTCTCCCTACAATGAAGCTATTCCAGTTTGAGGCAATCTGTGCGGAATTAAGATTTTTGGTTTGAAGTAGCAAAAAATTCATAGCCTAACCTCCCACCTTCAAAAAAGGGCAGCATTCTTCCCTTTATCCCTACTACACACCACCAAAGCCCAACAAACACTCACCACTAGCCCTCCTACTAACAGATTTTGAGATTCAAGACCCCTCTGGTCTTTAGAGCATTGTTCTCTTTCTTTAAACAGTAAGAGATACTGCCACATCAACAACATTGCCTCACAGACTATGGAGTGGAGAGAATTACCTAAGCTATACTCAAAACTCCAGCCAGCCTGATGAATGAGGGACAAAAAAGATACTCAGACTCAATGACCCCGATGACTATGGCTGGCTGTCAAACTATACAGGAACCTTTATTACTGAAACCCAGGTACTGGGTTACCCCCTCCCCGCACACTTTTAATGGCAAGACTTTAAGCTCTTCCTTATATTGGAATAAACATTACTGAAGGTAGGAGAATGCCACTACTATATGTTGGGTAAAGAAAGGGAGAGTGAAAAAAGATTTGTGATTAGGAAGCAAACGAAAAATAAATATATTCACCTGAAGGCCCCATCACACAATTCCAGGAGGTAAGGCTTCATTTTTCTTGTTCTTTTTTTAATATAATTTCAGTTCTGAGTTGCATGTGAAGAGTGGCAAAGAATCCCTTCTTGAGCAATAATCAAATCAAGAGCTACTTAAGAAAAACACAACTTTCACTCAGACACACATGCCAAGAAAATTAATGGTAATTAAGTATTTTTCTCAAGATTACTTATGAAATTTTTAAAAACCCTTCACTTTTAGATCATGTGTCAGGCATTGCTGAGTGGCTTCGTGTTAAATAATGTTGTGCACATGCACAGTAAGAAGTGCACAGGCTTCAGTATAGATGTTGCTGAAACTGAACAGAAAATGAAATGTTGTGTGAAATTTCATAGTCTCTCAGTAGCAAGAAAGGATAAAACGCAGAGGGCTGTAGAACATTTTTCACAAAGGGGTCAGCCCCTTGTCCAGTGTAGCCATGTACACTTCTGAAAGGGAGGCTTAAAACCCACTGAGGAATGGCAGACGTTAGCACACAAAATGACCTAGTACTTTCATTCTCAAGGCAGAGCTTTCCTACTGTAAACTCTGTCAAAGTGTTGGGACCCTAAACATGGGGACCTTTTAGACAAACAACAAGAGCTGAGCTGCTGACCCAGCTCTAAATATTTATCATCTTGTAAGAAAGCAGAGTTAAGCAAGTTCAAAAAGATTCTGTAATTTAACCCACCTGTGATTTTCAGATTTTTTTCAATGAATGTTTAAAAACAAATGCTGTTCTAATGATATGCAAGTGATTCATTGAGTCTGGAGAGAGATTTTGCTATAGCTGTTGTAAAATAGATTTACAATAAAAAAGGATCTTTTCCTATCCCAACTGAATTTTGCACTGTAAAACAATGATCCATATAGCATGAATTTTGCACTGTAAAACAATGATCCATATAGCATAGTACAGGATGATAGAAAATTGTTTGAACAGTATAAAACATGTCCTCAATATGTGCACAAGGCATACTAGAATCAGTGATATAATTTTGCATGGGATCTAGCATCAGAAATCCAAGAGTTGTTTTTCCCCATGTTAAATTAGACAGAAAAAAAGTTAAAGTAAGACTTTGAAATAGCATCGTGACTATCAAATTATAGGTAGTACCTGAATATTACAGCTATTAGTCTAGCAAGAACAATTTGCTAAATTCTAGAGTCTATTATGCAATGTAGACAACAAGAGGTACTGCTAAATACTTGTACAAACATGAAGTACTGCTTTGCTAACAGAGACACATCAACTGATGGAAATTTTTTTGAGTAGTGTGTGTGTTCAGGCAGTGAAGTGATCTCCAAAAGCGCTTAGTACCTCCTGGGTGATATAAAATAATAACTATTCATTATGACCTTTAGTCAGCTGCTTAATGATAATATTAATGGGCCCACATAAAATTTCGCTGACACTTAGTCAAGAATATTGTTGGGCTATTTTGTGGCATTAAGTTGGCATATGTAATAGCATTTAAAACCTAGATTAAATATTACAGAGTTTCAATTATGAATGATGCTTATATTAAAAATAATTTAGGTGAGTTTAGATTTGACAAAAAAAGATGGTTTTCATAACTGTAGGTTTTGGGGTATTTATTCCCAGGGAAACGGCAAACATGGTAGGAGACAAAGTTCTCCAAAACAGGAGACTACAGTGGTTGTGCCCATCAACAAGCAGTCTCTAAACAAATATCATATACATTTACAGCGCTATAAAATTAATGACAGGATATCACTAACCATAAGAGCAGCAGCAACACAGCCAGGAAGATGATCAGGTGATGGAATTCGCAAGTAGCCCGTTAAGAAGAATAAGGTGTTGTAACCTTTAGATGCCCACTAGCATAGAGTACACTGTCTCTCATCAGACCCAACCAACTCACTATGCCTAACACAGTTGTCATGGTATTTATCTAAAAGGTACTGTGTAAGGTATCATCTAAAAACTAATACCATGCTGCTTATTAATATCATTGTAAAATATATGCGTTAACACTGTGTGTGAAGTTATCAATCCCCTCTGTGTGATGTTACTAGAACATGTTTAAGACAAGACAGTCTAGCCTAGGTAAAGATGATAAACAGGTCTGTCCTAAACAAACGGAATGTGGGTTTACCTCAATTTCCATATTAGTAGTGAACAAGCTATTGAATTAAACCAGCAGAGACTATCCTAGTCCTGAGAGAGGGAGAGTGAGAGAATTAACATGGCTCCTGCACCCCAGAGAGACACAAGAGACTGAATCCTCAGGAGGCCTTCTTGACTTGTAAGACAAAGACATCCTTTGGGGATATGAGAAAGAGAGACACTCCATATTTACCCTTCACCTTAGGAGACAAAGAAACCAAATGATTCAACTGTGTGATGTGTCCTGGCCAGTAAAAGGCTGGAAAGAAGACTGTGGGTGAGAGAAACCACCTTGAACAAAGACTGCATCTTGCTAGATTATGTTTTAGACTTTTAGATGAGTGTTTTCACTTTTATTTGCTAGGAATCATCTCTATCTTTGTCTCCTTTGCTTGGTATCACTTAATCCCTGCTCTTCTGTTAATAAACTTGTTTTACTTTCATAATAAATCATCAGTGCTGTGTAAGTTCAATAAAGTGCGTGCTAGTAGAAATCTGACAGATTGCAGTGTTTTACTGTCTTTGTAAAGGCAGCAAACCAAAAAATTTCTCTGTGAGGGTCCAGAGAGAGAGAGAGAGAGACTGGCCCCTGCAGTAATATATGGAGATATACCTATCTCATAGAACTGGAAGGGACCTTGAAAGGTCATTGAGTCCAGCCCCCTGCCTTCACTAGCAGGACCAAGTACTGATTTTGCCCCAGATCCCTAAGTGTTCCCCTCAAAGATTGAACTCACAACCCTCAGTTATCAGGCCAATATTCAAACCACTGAGCTATCCCTCCTCCCACAATGATTAGGAGGCAAATTCAGGGCTGGGAGGGTCCTAAGGTCAGCCTGCCTGAAGTAACTAGGTTGGGCAAAGCCAGGGTGAGGCTTCTGGGCTCAGAGCTCTGGACCAAAGCTGAACAGCCACAAGACACCCCCAGTCACAAGACAGATGGTGGCCAAACCCCTTACTGGCCCAGTGAACCCCAAAACATCACAGTTGTTACATTTTATTTCACCACTGAAAACGTTCACAACTTTAGCGCAATTTGACAGGGATTCTGCGAAATCCATATGAAGCAGTACCTGGGAGTCTCGTCTAACCCTACTAACCAATTACTACTTCTTACTCCTCATTTCACATCAGAAATTTAGTGGAGAACTCACTTAAAAAAGAATCTGTTTAATAATGAACATCGTTTTTGACACAATCCCTGATGATATTCTCATAAGCAAGTTAGGGAAATGTGGTCTAGATTAAATTACTATAAAGTAGGTGCACAACTGGTTGAAAGACCATACTCAAAGAGTAGTTATTATCAATGATTCTCTGGCAAACTGGAAGGATGTATCTAGTGGGATCCTGCAGGGGGTTGTGCCGAGTCTGGTACTAGTCAATATTTTCATTAAATTACTTGGATAATAGACTGGAGAGTATGCTTAAGCCTTCTTAAACAGCTGTTTGAAATACAAAATGAAAATTCTCTCTGTGGAAAGCTAACTCAAAATGGGGAGGGAATTAAACAAGTAAAACCCTCAAGAAAAATGTAAATAAAGAATAAACAAATCTAGAATATATGCTGTATTTCTAAATTATTAAAATCATGTAATAACTACACAAAGAAACAACAAACATATGTTAGGAAATGTACCCTTATATCCTGTATTTTTAGTTTGACTTTAAATCAATAATAGTCTTAAATTGGCTCATAATATGGAAACTAATAAGGACTACAGGTAATGAAAATGATATTTAAATAATGATCACTTCAGAATTACAGGCTCAGCATCTGTATCAGAGAAAGCACAAGCCATAAATCTTAATACATTTTTGTGTAATGTTACATTGGCACAATATGGGTTAATTGCACACTCTTGATTTGCTAGTCACCACAACTTTCCTGTAACTAAAGTAAACTTATCCCTCAATTCTCTAAGCAAACCCTTCATATTAGATACAAAGATCTATTAGAATCCAGAACTATATCTATTACATCCGAGAGAGAGAGAGAGAGAGATCTTTGACTTAACACCCATCGTAGACTAGAACACTTCAAGCTCTCTCTACAATCCCCAGTTAATTTTTTGATAGTGATGGACTTTCAGTGTCTTTCATTGTGTACATACCTATCCAAGTGGAGTACTCTGCAAGATATGTACAGTCTGACTTGCCACTGTGTTTTAGTTTGTGTTTTCAGTCATACCCGTACAAAGTAAGTGCATAATGGGTGTAATCAATCAGAATGGTCAGTTTTACATCCACTTTGCTCAAGTGTGGATGATTGTGCAAGATGTAGAGCTACGGCGATTAAGATCCACAGAAAGGATTTTCTTTATGGTAGTTCATATGGTTTCTTCCACTAACGTGAGCCGATTGGGGGAAAAATAAGCAGAAATGGGCTAGCAGCATGGGTCCACAACACAATCCCTAGTGTAGGAAATGCTCCCTCGCCCCGTCTCCACTCTGTAGGATCACACCTCCACTGTTGTAGAGTGAGCATGCCAGGGGTTGAGCCAGAGGAGATCTCTGTCCCATAATCCTCTACCCCACACCCTTAGCCCTGTAGGAATTTCCTTGCAGAAAATAATGCTGCTCTGTTCAGCTTCAGTTTGTGAAAACACCCACTATGAGACGGAGCCACCATGGGAGCAGCTCTGGAGCCATGCACGTTCATGGGTGTCCTGAGATCTGGCAGATTTTTTTTTTTTAAGGCATGTAGGACATTTCGTGATTTGTTAGGTACCATCTTTTCCCGCTCTCTGGGACAAGAGAGCAAAGCCTCCCCCATGTCCTGCCTGACAGATGAACATGATGGGAACTCCTTATGTTAAAATTCAGTTTTCAATTTCTGATGTTGGTTATTTCCTATGGACTGAAGGGAGTGGTATGACTTTGTATGGGCACTTTACCCACTTAAAAGGCTGAGGTTAAAGGGATTTTTACAGCTTACGATAGTTTTTTGAACATAAGCCAAACAGCTTAAATCATTGCAACTGTATTCTGTACATAGACATGAAACCAATAGCAATTTACTTTGTAAAAGTAGAACAAAATTTTCTTTTTATCCTACCTACTTTTCCCTAAGATTTTAAATTTTATTAACATAGTAGAAGTTCCCATTCATCCTTTCTGAAATTCCACACAAGCCTCTCACAATGTTTATTTCTACATAACATTATTTCAGCAGTAAACGTTGCTTTTAGAATAACTCTATATGCCTGTTAACCTTTTACCAGAGCACAATACTTTTTTCCTTTCGATATTTCAAAGCCTGCACCTACCCTAAATTAAAACCGAACTAACACAAGACCAAAGCAATTGTCATTTTGCTTCATTTTAAAAACTTACGGTAGGAAAACATCCTTCGTATCTACAAAACCCAATATTACAAGGAAGCTTTGGAAAGAACTGATGAATCTAGTTGAGATCCTGCTTACCACTGTTGCACATATATTTGCCCTCCTGAGCAATCAGATACATGTCGGTCTCCTCTAGATTTGGTTTCCCTTCTCCTTCTATTTGTGCCTATAAAAGTGTAATTTTTAAAGGGCTTAGAAAGTCATGGACAAGTCTATCCTTTAAATTTCAAATCCTGCTGTTTGTTCATGTACAAGGCAGAAATGTAATTGGGGGCATGAATCCATTTTATTTGCACACATTCTAATGCTAAAGCAGTTTTCACTTGGAGAGGACTTAAGGGAAGTCATAGAAATGTTGGTTTGGGTTCTGCTAGAGAACAAAGCTGAACAAGTACTGTCCTGGCTGAGGCAATCAGTAGCGCAACTGTCAAAGTATGAAAATAATAATAAAATAATCACACTTTATGGGTGGGATTTTCAAAGGCACTCAGAGCTGGCTTAACTCCACTCCCACTGAGGTGAATGGGACCTGCAATAATATAATTGTTTTCCAATGAAAACAAGGGTGCTCACAGGGCCTGTATGAAACACAGTAGTGACCACCGTGTCTTGCAATAGTAAAAACAGTAAAATAGTAAATAGTAAAAATACTCAGATCATGAACTCATAACACTCAGTACAGCCAACCCTCTCTTACTTCCCAGAAATAAGCCAATATTGTCTTGAACTGTTTTTCTTGTATTCCAACACCTCGCAGACTGTCAATTTTCCACGCTTTAAAAGTCTTGTGCTGCACTCTCCAAATCGGAAGGCGTTACACCTATTCTTTAAACCAATTATCTGTCCTGCTTTTAAACATAATTTCACTTTTTGTAAAACATTTGTCAAAGGTCTGTTTTTCCCCATGACCTCCTCTTTTCTCTCTGCTGGCTCTTCATTATGGCCGTGCCTAATTGTAATAAATTGTCCACTATTTATTCTAAAGCATCGTATAGGGCTTCGTAAAATCCCCACCACTAACATACTTACAATTGGAAGCAGTTAACTCTTTAGGGCCGCTCCCTTGTTTCAAACAATGAATTGCATAAGGAACTGGCCCTCAGCCCCAATTAAAAATAAAAAGGGTCTCCATTAAAGTCTGAGATTGCCAAATTGGGGGTTTATGAAAGGGTCCAGTCAAAGCCCCAAATAGGGAAGAAGGAAATTCTACAGAATACAGATAATAGGACTATCACAGCATTTAGGGCAGGATGCTAAACCTGGATCCTGAATGTGTTACCCTTAGGTTGGGATTTTTCAAGTTTCCCCTCTCTATACAATCCTCAGATTTGTTGCCTAACACTACTGTCAAAAGCTGACATTGTCAGTATTCATAAATTAATTCCTACATATTCTTTTTATAAAATTTCAGATTTTAACTAAGGGCATGGAAATATTAAAGATTTTTTCCCAAAAGGACATGCATATAAATGTCCTGCAAGTCCACTATTTTTGCATCATGGCAGTTTCTCGTGACTGGTCTTTACACAGACTTCATCAGCAGAAAATGCTATAGTATTCAGATGAGTTTTCTCTCTCATCAGTCAGCCCCCAATTCCAAGAAATATGCCACCAAGACACTGTGCAAGCATGAATTCCCTCACTAGGTTAAAGAACCTGCACTCAATACTCATTAGCAATATGCACAGTTCTGAGTTTAGTTTGCCACAGATTACAGCAGTATCATGTCCAGTCTCCTTCAAATGTTCCTTAAAGTTATACCAACTTTAGCTCACATTTCCCAGTACACATTGTTGCATGTCAAAGGTACCTTACCTCCCAGCTTATTTGCATAAATATTTGAGTACTTTGTATTTCTTTCTGATGAGCTGGATGCATCTTTGAAGTCCACTTACATTGACGGGTCTGAATTAATGATTTTACTTCAGTTGTTATAGAGCCCCTCTCTGGACTATGTTGATCATGATGAATGAATGCTTTCTATAATGGTTTGACATATCAGTTGACAAATGTTGCATATGTGCATTGACAGGCACCTTCTTTGGATCTGGTGTAAAAAAAACTGTATATCAATATCTGTATATCTGCCATATATCTGGAATGGATCAATTTAAAGCTTCGGAATGGTGTAAACAAGCCACTACTTTGAATGCTTTAATAATACTTTATACTCCTATAATTCCTCTCTTCTAAGGATCTCTATGAACTTTATAAACATTAAGGAAGCCTCAGAACAGGCCTGTGAAATAGTTAACTAATATCTATTGTAACCAAGGCACAGAGAGATTAAAGGTCTGGCTTTCAGAAGTCCTGAGAACTAATTGTGATAAAGTTCTGACATACAGCTGTGCTTGCAAGAAATTGACATTCTCTTTCCTGCCCCCAGCCAAAATTTCTAGGTCAAAGCTCGAAAGCCAACCGTCTCCATTTCACACGACAGTGACCAGAATCCACTGACTAACCGTTATCATTACATCTTCCCTTTGAAACAAACAAAAAACCCTAATAACCAATGAGTTACTGTCTCTGATGCGTGTCTATGTCTTTGTGATCATGTCACATGAGGAGGATCACTAGGGACTTTCCAATGGTTACTGCAGTACCTACCACTCCAGTGGAAGCCAATGGAAGCTGCAGGCAGGGGTGCTGGAACAATTTTCATAGTGCGGCTGCCGAGAGCCATTGAACCAAACTGTAAACCCTGTATGTAATGAAAAGCACTTCAAGCCAGGGGACGTGGCAGCACCCCCGGCACTCCTAGGCCTCGTCTACACGGTGGGGGAGGGGAGGGAAATCGATCTAAGATATGCAACTTCAGCTACAAGAATAGCGTAGCTGAAGTCGACGTATCTTAGACTGACTTACCTCCCATCCTCATGGTTCAGGATCGACGGCTGCAGCTCCCCCGTCGACTCCGCTTCCACTTCTCAACCTGGTGGAGTTCCGGAGCCAACGGCAGAGCATTCGGGGATCAATTTATCAAGTCTAGACGAAACACAATAAAATCGATCCCCGATAGATCGATCGCTATGCACCGATCCGGTGGGCAGTGTGGACGTACCCCTAGTTCCAGCAACTATGGCTGCAGGTCCTCAGTAACTTTTAAAATCAGGGCCTAAGTTACTTGCCCATGCTCATACAGTGAGGATAGAGCTGAACAGATCTGCTCACTCCCAAACCCAATTCTTACCACTTAGAAGACACTCCCTTTAAATTATGAACACATTCAGGTGCACTTATCATTTGATATCTCCAAGCTGCCAGAGAGAAGATTTAATCATGACCTGCCATTCTTTCCAGTTCTGCATCTAGAAATGGGAATGTGGACTCATGATGACAGTTTCCTCCCCGTTAAGCCCCACTGCTGGAAAAGTTGATCATGAGTTGCTATGGCTTGGTCTACTCACTACAAAGTTACGTTGACATAAACTGCCTTGCATCAACCTAGTGTGCACATGTCTGCACTTAAATTTGTCTCACAGATGCAAGTTTCCCATTATGCTGACATAGTAACACAACCTCCCCAAGCAGAGTTGAGCCAGGGTCAATATGCTAAGGTTGACTTGTAGGTTCAACAAGCCCAGACTTGCCTCCCTCTGCAGCCCATTGAGAACTCAATATCAGGACTTCTCTATATCCCCCTTCAACATTCCACATGGCATCGAGCATCTCTGCACTATCCCCACCACTTGACCGCAGGGGACATTAAAGGTAATCACAACTTCAAGTACACTGAACTGTGAAAGCCATGGTTGGTATATATTTAACTGAAATGGACATGAAAGTTGTTTCCCCTTCATAAGTTCTGTTCTCTTTGTTCATTAAGTTTTTTAATGTATTTGTTTTAAAGTTTCATGGGGCCGGGGGGTAGGGTTGCACTGAATTCTTTTACAAAATAAATTGCTATTATTTAAACCATAACTCATCTTTATTAGTTTGCAACATTTGCAGGTCTGAAAGCAACCAATTACTTATTACTGACAATGTGTGCAATTCACAGAATAAGCTACAAACAAAATGAATAGATGTATTAACAAAAGTTATGCTCCTACATGTACAGCTACCTCCATGCAATTCCTAATACACTCTAGAAGAGATGGGCCAGGTAGAGTACACTACAACACCACACACTATTGGGACTCACTGTTAAAATGGTCTTTCAAAGCCTCCGCGAGCAGTTGTGCTTTTCTAATGGCCCTTGTGTCTTGCTGTTCAAACTCAGACAGACAGATACTCTGCCTCTGCCCTACACCGTGGCAGAAACTTCCCATATCGGTTTATATATATTATGCAGGACACAGCAAGCAGTTATAACCCTTGGGATATTTGGCTCACTGAAGTCCAATCTTGTGAGTAAACACTGCCAGCATCCCTTCGATCAACCAAAAGCATATTCAAATGTCATTCTGCACCTATTGAGCTGATAGTTGAATTGTTCCATGGTGCTTTTGGAATGCCCAGTGGACAGCTTCATGAGCCAAAGGAGCAAGTAGTACGCTTGGTCACCCAGGATCACTACTGGCATTTCAACATTCCTAACAACTAATCTGCCAATCGAGAAAGTTCCTGCTTGCAGCTCTCTGAAAAATCTTGTGTTCTTAAAGATGAGAGAGTCATGCACCTTCCCTGACCATCCCACATTGATGTCAGTGAAGTGTCCCCCATGATCCACCTATGCTTGCATAAACATACAAAAGTAACTCTTTCTCTTGACTTACTCTGTGGCAAGGTGGTCTGAGCCACCACAGTTCGGGAATCCCATTGCCGCAAATCCATCCACTATGTCCTGAACATTGCTGAGAGTTACATAGCAAGAGGCAATTAATGGCTCTGCACACTTGTACGACAACATCCCCGGCAATTGATTTCCCGACTCCAAATTGACTTTCGACTGACTGGTAGCAATCTGACATTGCAAGCCTCAATAGCGCAACCACCGCTCACTTCTCCGTTGTCAATGCAGCTCTCATTTTGGTGTCTCTGTGCTAGGAGGTGGGGGCAAGCTCAGTGCACAGATCCAGGAATGCGGCCCTGCATATCCAAAAATTCTGCAGTTGTGTTCATCATCCCAAGCCTGCATTACAATGCAATCCCACTAGTCAGTGTTCATGTCTCGGATCCAGAAGCGGCATTCCACCATCTACAGAGGCTCCATGAATGCCACCAGCAATCTTGAATTGTTTCTCACTATGTCCCACACCAATCTGTCCTCCAAGAAATCAGCAGCAGCAGCAGCACTGATTTGGTTCTTCTTGCGACTCTGCAAATACTTCAGGATTGTGCGCCCTGCGCTTGCAACGCTCATGACAATAGTGCAGAGTTGGGTAGGCCCCATGCTTCCATCAGAGGAGTGGACAGAGAGGGTTTATGAATTTTGTGGACAGGGCTGTGCAGGTTTATGGATTTTGAAAAAAAAGGCATGAAAATTATGGGATACCAATGACATTGTGGGATGGAGAAAGTTGCAAACTGGGAAGTTTACCCTTCATGCTCCCAGTCGACCCTGCACAACTTGTTTCAGGTCCATCATGCATTACCAAAACTTCCCAAAAGATGGTGGCAAGTTGCACAATGGGATATTTACCCAGAGTGCACCACACTGTGCATTGATACAAGCACCCCGGGTGAGTATGTGCATCGGCAACACAAGGAGCCAAGTATGCACGTGTCACTCACTGTGGTGGCTTTATGCTGATGCAAGTTACATCAGCATAACTTTGTAGTGTAGGCATGGCCTAAGCCAGGGTATCACAGGGCTCTCAAAAGAATAAGACCATCAGGTGATCGCTTGCACTGCCTGTACCCTAAGGCTGGCCCTATTCACACTCAGTTCTTCCTAACTGCAAAGCTATCTGAAATCAGCCTATCATTAATAGCACTGTGCTTTCTGTTTCTATGGAAGCCTAGTCACACCTCTGTTTACCATTTTCAACTTTGAGAGAGTTCCTGCAGCAATAAGGATTAAATCCTATATATTTTTATTTAATTACAGCAAAAATGATCAAGAACCACATTGGGTGGTGGTGGGTTTTTTTGGGGAGGAGTGGGGGACTTGGGAGAATAACTACTATTTTTTTCTGAGCTTGCATTGTAAAAGAAGAGCATTTTCAGAAATAGGCATATGATATTTCTCCCGTACGGTGTTTTGGGGCACATCATCTGGATTTGGCATTGTCTTGTAGCAACAGGGCACTGTCCCATTAAGAACCTCTAGGAAAGAAAGAGCATTGATAATTATCTTCATTGACCAGGCATTAACACAGCAACAAGAGTCCAAGAGAAAGGAAGAAAAGTAGTAGGGGAGAGGACACATTCTGTTTCATAGTCTGCCACATTTGTAAATTATACCATAAGAATACAGACACAGCATCATGCACTCTTCTCTTCTGGTACATTTTTATCATATTGGATTTTAGGAGTACCCAAGGAAAAACAATTCTCCACAACTCATACCTGCAAGCCCTGGCAAGACAATGCACATGATGATTTAACAAGTCATTTCTACCTCTATTTTCTATGATCCAATGAACAAATTGTGGGTTTATACAATTATTTCTATGTATGGCCTTGAAATATGTAACTTTCAATGGCAGTGAGGAACAGAGAGTTTAGATACTGATTCACAGTACTTGTTTTTAGTACTCTTATGTGATCTAAAGAGCAGTCAGGCTACAGTGTTTATTTACAAAACTCCTAATTTATATAATACCTTATATAAAATTTCTATCCAGTTTTTTCTGGCCTTGAAGCATTAACCTGCCCAGCATTGCCACATCATAGGCGTTCAAGAAGAGCTGTAACGACATGCAATGTACAAAAAGCAAAATTGCTCATCATGGTTACATTAAAAAAATGTATTTTTGTTTACACACAGCATATCCAAGACCAGACTTGTGACTGAGTAAGAGAACCAGTGAGAGACAAACAGCACAGTGCATAAATTGAGCACCAAATTACACTTACGCCCACTCCTCCAAAGCATCCAGAAGACTAGGGCAGAAAAGTAGCCTGGAATATCTGAGGTCTAAGTGCCTTAAGTGCTTTTAAAATAAAATAAAAAAATATATAAGAGATTAAGAGAAAGGGAAGCAGGGTAGGAAGAGGAAAGCCCCCAAACAGCAATTTCCATTTTAAGGATGTGAAAGACACAGAGGAGAAGAGTCCCCAAGCACTCGCTAAAAGTGCTTTTGATATGAAATAAGAGAGGGAAAAAACATCTCCTATAATAAAAGCTGCTCCCATAAAAGTGGGCTTCTTACATGAAGCAGCCCAGCTTTAGCCAATGAACTATTCAATGAAGTGTTTCCTAAAGGTGTTACTCAGCTATGCTTAGCCCATTTGGACTCATTTGTTCATGTTGAAGAAAATCCACGGGAGAATAAACTAATAGCTTTTCCAGACAAATCACAAATGCTTTGCTTTAGCAGTTCCTTTCCTTTCCTTTCCTTTCCTATCCTATCCAGTCGGGCAAAACTCCTAGCAGAAGTGACCACCACAACCAACGGAAGCAGAGTATTTGTCAGAGTTTTAAAGACTAGCCTAAAAGCTTTATCTCATACTAACCCCTCTGAGCAAAAGCACCTTTCCCTGCTCTCCAAATCCTTCCGTTAATGTAGATCAGAACACCTGGTGGCCAATTGCTAGCTGAAGATAATTAGCCTTCAATTATCACCAGTTATATTTTCATCTGTCCCCTTTGCATATCCCTGTAACTTCTAGCATGTCCAATTATTCTGTTATGATCCATCCCCGCACCAGCAGCGAGTGGGGAACTAGTCCCTTTGCTATGGAATTAACCTTTCACTCTTCAACTGCCTAGGCTATCTCTCACTCAGCAGTAGTTCAACACTTGAGTACATGGCTTGCAGCAAATTCACTCAGTAACAAGTCATGTGTTCTTATTCCTTAATCAAGGAAGGCCATTTCTGGTGATAGTTGCCACCTTTAGTCCATCAAAAACTGACCAAAAGGCAATATTCCAGTCCCCATGAAAAACTAGAAATCACCACACATCTTTGGTGATTCCACATCCTTGCCCTCCTACTAAAGCTGGGAGGTAAGCACTCCTGTTCAACTGCTAGGGTAAAAGCCCTGCAACACTCACAACCATTCCTGTTTTATCATGTGCTGTCCCCTGAATTCAAGTCCTTGGTTCAGTAGCTCCGCCCCTTAGGCTGGGGGAGGGGCCTTCAGAACTCAATAGGTGCGAAAGTAAGAGCAGAGCACTGCCTATCGCCTAGCTTCTGAGAAAAAGAGGGCACTTTAGCCTTCACTCGACTGCTAGGAGAGCCAGGTGCTCCATTTTCTATTCCCTTCTAAAGGTGGAAAGTCCACTCTTTTCTTGGTGGCATTCCCCTCTCCTGCCTATCCCACATATCAGGAGACATTCTGGAAAATCTTTTTGTTTTAGCCCAGATCCCCAATGAGAGAGGCCAGAAGACATAAACCCCTATCTTATGTGCTAAAATGAAAATTACATTTTCACCAAAAAATTGTTGAACAATTCAAGTTTTCGTTCATTTTCTGCAAAGCAAAATATTTCCTGGTTTTCAGTTTTTGGAGCCATTTCCCCTTAAACAAAAGGTAAGCCTTGCTGGGAAAATTTGGAGAGGTGAACATTTGAAGGTGCAGAGTTGTGTCTGATGCACCTTGGCAAAGCCGTGCCCACTGGAAGGAGAAGCAGAATCTACAACATGGATACAAAATTAATTGTCTGCATCCAACCCATTTCACAATATGGTTTATTTTTATAACCCCTTCAGTTTTCAGTAAGCTTCAGTCATGGTTGTGACAGCCCAAGGAAATTGAACTTTTCCACACAATTCTCACTAATACAGCCTGCCACTTGGTCTTATTGTTATTAGAATAATTTGCTCCCAAGTTCTGAAATGAACTCTATGCCCAAGTAATTAAAGCTCTTAAAGTTTCTAGTCCTTTGTTTAAAGAATTCGTCCTTGTGCTCTCTATGCCCCATCAGCTACCTAATTAGCAGAGCCTTTGCGTGATTAAAAATTCTCACAGAGATTCTGCTGGATATTTGCCTCTCTTAATGAGTGTTTGTGGACAGCTGGGAGCAGGAGCTGGTTCCCTCCTCCCAGGACCTCCAATGAATTCTGCAGACCTCTGTCAGGGCCCAGGAGTGAAAGCTGTCATTTTAGTAATGTGGATGAAAATTGGTCAAAAGCATCATGGTCCTTGAGGAATGAAAGGCCTTGAAATATAAATGAAGATGAATATTCATATTTGATTCAATAAGTGCCAACTATTAATATACATGTCTGTCAGTAAGAAAAGTCAGAACTTATTTCATTGTGCCTGGCATAATTTGGATCCTAATTTTCAATTAACTTGCTATTCTTTGCATTACTTCCCAGGTAATTTTTATAGTTCAAAACTTGCAGGAAAACATGAAGAAGATGGGGTGGTGGAAGGGGTAATTATTTCCACATACAAAAAAATAAGTTCTCTCTTCAATCTTTTAGCTAATTTGCCGTCTATTAAGACTTACCTGTGGTTTTTGTACTGTGGATTCTAGTAATCTTGCTCTCTTTCAATATCAGTTTTTAAAGCTGCCCATCTTATGGCACTACAAATGTATCTGATTTCTTTATGGGAATTCCCTTTCTGCTCTCTCCCTGCATCCTGTCTTATTGCAGCTTCACTTATATTTTCTACTTCTAAAAAACTACAAATTTTCATGTTATTCAGTAAATAATGAATTTTAACAGCAGAATTATAATTTAATTGAAATATAAATAAATAAATGTCTTAGGTACATGCCTGCTGCTTTTTAGATATGTTTGGGAAGAGTGAAGAGAAACCTCGGGTGCCAGCTAGCTCTGTTACTGTCAAGTGATTAACTTTTTGAAATAAAGGCTGGAATTAGAGATATGCCTGGGCCAAAATTCATGGCAAGACATTAAGTCTACATACTGGCTCTTAACCTGGTGACAATCACGCTGATTTATCACAGTTCAGGAGATATTAACTGAGAAGTGACCCAGTTGCACTATTGTATTATATAACGTAACATCTTCTGTTTACAGACCACGTTTCATCCAAGACAAACCAAAGCACCTTGCCTACCTGAACTGAGATACAAACTAGACACTTACCTCCACTGCTGAAATTCACACAGCTCTGAGAAGAAACACAGGAAGCGTTTCAGAGAACAAAGCACTACTGCATAATGACTCAGGTCAAGAAGTGAAGACCATATCCAACTGAAACTTTGGAGAGATGCGGAGGAATTATATCATCAGAATGTAATTTGAGGAGCTGGAATTTGGTCTGGATTACAGGACTAACATCCAAGGAAGAAGTGCCATGAGAATATTAGTAACTTCAAGTAATTAGTACTTTGATCTAATTCAAAAATTAGCCTTGCTAGCAGCAGTTACCTTGATCATTGTACTGGGCATTAGTTCCACAGTGTCTCAGGAGTAAGAGTACCACCTATTTAATCACTAGTACCACTTGCTACAACACCTAAATGTTGTTTGGAGGTTTCTTATTTAAGCTACGACCTTAATAAACAGAGGCACTTTTATTTATTTACCACTAATCCTTATTTCCAGCAATAAGCACTGGGTCAAATCCTGAGATTCTTATTCAGTTTTTATTTAGACAAGTTCTTCCCGACTTACAGTGGGAGTTTGCCTGAGTTAGGGTTGAGTGAAAACCACATATGTATTCAGGGTGTAGTATGATAAGGAAAGAGCTCAAGGGCCTGATTCTCCACTACTAACACTGGAGTTTCTCCACGTTCACATCAAAGAGGTCAATAGAGTTACGCCAGTGTAAATAAGAAGAGAATCAGGTCCCAAGTATTTTAACATCAGCCACTAAATTCCCCTTTCACTTACACTGGTCCAAGCCCATTACCTCCAAGGTGGAATTTCTTTGCAGTCTATTTGTATGTTTTTGTGTTTTAAGGCTCATTATAATATTTCTCTTCCCAACCATTCTGGTTTACAGATCATGAAGTTGTTTTTGTGCATGGAAGTTTCTGCCATGAAACATTGTTTTGTTTCAGTGCAGAATGGAGATCAGCTGTTTTCACTGGCAGTTTGAAAAATGAAGTTAGGACAGGTGTGGGTGCACATTAATGAGGCAATTAGGTTTGGAAATAATGATTTATCATTTGTAATAAGGTCACAGTTTATAAATCTATGTCAACAATACACTTAGAGCTGTGCTAAATCAGAGGTTTCAGTTCACTGAGGCCTTGCAAACCTTTATTTTTAATTGGGGGGCGGGCTTGGTTCACATGTAGTCACACCATCTGACCAAAACTGGTTTAGAATTGAAATCATGACATACCACCAAGCTGGATACAGTTTTCAACCAAAACTATCAATCCTTCCCTGACACTCATAAAAGAGAGTCAATCGAAAATTCATGGGTTCACTGAAATTGTGGTGAACATTTTGACAAACCTGCAAGAAATTTAGGGTTTATAATATAACTTGCCACAATCAAAGTGTGCATTGAAATGTGCAGGCTACTCAAAAATGGTAAATTGTCTGTCAGTGGTGCAGATATCATCTGAAGCACCACAATACCACCTAATGTGTGGGATTTAAGCGTGGAAGAACAGAGACCATACAGTTTCTTGCTAGCAAGCTATAATTCATTATTTTTACTCTCTATACACAGACACATATCCTGTTAAAAGGATTTGAGTAGAGTAATCCAGTAAGCAAGTCCTAGTGCAAGTAGTAATTAGAAACACTAGTCTCCATTCAGATAGGTCTGATTTTCAGAGCTCCCAGGCCCCATGTCCATATCTAGAGCTTTGAGTTTCTCTAAATTCTCTTGGGTTTGATTTTTGTTGGGAGTCAGTGCAGTTTGCATTGCCACTGTTATGGGTCGGATTTTTTCCACAATGAAATGAAATTGAATTAAAAACAATATTTTCAAAGGAAAAAATGGTCAGTTTAAAAAAATAGAATAAAATTGTCTTTAAATTATTTTTTACCTTCTACAGCACATATCCCATATTACATAGTTTAAAAAAAAATCTTAAACACAAGGATATTGGTATTGTCATGCCAGATTGGACCAGTGGTACATCTGTTTCAGCATTTTGTTTTCAACTGTGACCAGTATTTAAGTGCAAACACACACCATACTGCACAATAATCAAATAACCTACTCCTAGAGGAAATCGCTTCCTCACCCCAGTCACACATTGGTTTGTGTGTTAGCTCGTGTGCTTTCAGTGAATCATTAAACACCATTCTTTATCTGGGTGATGCAGACCAGGCAAAATCATGTTAAACCCTTTTAAAGAAAAACATTTTTTATTTCAGCTGTGTCCTAGAGTAGAAAAATAATATTCTAAGATGTACTTTATATGACAAATCAAGGAGACACACGCATGCAGCCACCATGATGATTAGCAGGGATCAAACCCAGGGTCTTCTGCACCAAAACCAGACCACTACTACTTGAGCTACAGGAGAGTGCCCTTAGCTACATGCCAGTAGCAAGCTGTTGGGTAGATCTACACTGCAGCTGGACGGTAGACAGACTCACATTAGCTCAGCTCGAGCTAGCACACTTAAAATAGCAGCGTAAATATTGTGACTCTGGTGCCTGAGCTTGAGCCCAGGGGCTTAGCTGGATTTGGACTAGCCCTAGGTCAGCACTGCATCATCCACACTGCTAGTTCCAGTGCAGTAGCTCGAGCTGAACTAATGTGAGTGTGTCTACCCATGCTAGGAATCAGACCTACCAGCTGCAGTGTAGACATACCCTTATTTAGCAACTGGTATCAGCAGGTAGAGGGTGTTTGATCACATACAACAGGCCATTACATTCATACAGTTTTGCATGGTCCACCATGATCTTGAAAAGGGCATTTATCTGGACCCATTTCAAAAAATAGATTGAGAGACTACAACATATCTATCCTGCCATAATTGGGGTGTAAATGAGGAATATTGGCCACCCTTATAGCAATATGTTTATAACGTGTATATAGCCAAAATTATTATTTTAAGAAAAATAGGCATCTGAAAGATAGGTCCCCAAATCCGTCTTTAGGCACGTGAATTATCAAAGTCAGGCCCGATTACCAAAAGTGCTGAAAATGGAGCAGTTCCATCTTCAGTGGGAACTACTGAGTGCTCAGTGCTTTTGAAAATCAGGCTACCTATTCACAGGCCTAAATCTGTATTTAGGAGCCTGTCTTTTTTCATTATTTTTTTTAAATCTCAGCCACGAATGTACATTATTTATTTCAGCAACTCATGTGTCCACGTCTTCAACATGTGGATACACCCCAGTTAATTTAACAAACTACTCATTTGTAACCTAAAATCGAGAGAGTAAGGAAAGAAGAAAAATCAATCCACTAAGTAAAAAGGAAGAAAGAAAAGCAATATTTTAATTGAATCCATTTGGCAAAGGCATGGCTGGAAAGTTGAGCCTGGCACCTCTCTGAACAGCACTGAATTCAGACTCTGACAGACTTCAGCAGGAACAAGCTCTTGGTTGGGGCCTCTCCACCAGGGCTGGCTCCAGGTTTTTTGCCGCCCCAAGAAAAAAAAAAAAAAAAAAGAAAAACACACACCACCTGGAGTACCACCAACGAAGCAAAAAAAAAAAAAGCCGGAGTGCCGCCCCTTGAAAAGGGCCACCCCAACTACATGCTTGGAGTACTGGTGCCTAGAGCCAGCCCTGCTCTCCACTTAGACCACCCTTCTTGTAGTCCTCAAAAGTACCATTTAAGCAATGGCAGAAAAGGCAGCTCAACTATGCTGTCAGTTATACACACCGTTTATGATGACATACATCATGGGAATGAGAAGAAGTTCAAGTGGTATTTAGAGAGTCAGCTGATCCCAAAGATTTAGGTACACACTTATTCATGTATTTTCTCCATCTGCATTTGGGGGACTATGACAAGCTTGTAATAAGAAGAAAAAAAAATATTTAAATTATTTGCAAAGTTGGCCCTCATCTCCCCCGTATACTTTGAATTCGCTTGTTTTTTCATTTTATTTTCATAAGATTCTCTTTGTTAGAAATACACAGTGAAAAAAGAAAAATGGAGGGGAAAGCCTGTTTGATAGGGTTTATTTTTGGTTTTGGTTTTTTAAGAATTCCCCTTTGATTTCAAGACAATTACGAACAGAGCAATTTTAGGTTTTAAGATGGGGGGGGGGGCGTGACACAGAGTATTAGATAAACGTCCTGGATTCAGTATGGATATCTTGGGTGGTGGGAGGCATCGGGGGTGGGAAATCAGCATTGGAAATCTTCACAGAAAAAAATTCTTTTCAGGAGGCATTTGAATTTGGAGTAGGAGGCCATTTAGACACTCCAAGAATAGATGGCAACGTGGAAGAAGGTGTGAGGATGACAGCAATGGAAGGATATACTGGAGACATGTTTCTTTCACATAATGAAATCATCACACGTAGGAAAGAGACTATCTGTGACTGGATACAGTCACAGAAAATGCACTGAAATTGGCCATAACTGCAAAGTCAATAAAATGCTCTTAATCTTTCAATAAACAATTTATTTTTTTAAAAAATGACTTATTTTGGAGCTATTGGAGTCCCTGGAGTGGGGAAATAAATACATTTTAAATGTGCTGTACACTATGCAGTATCTGGGATTTATTCTCATTTCAACAGATGCATGGTCTGGTGATCTGAGCCCTAGACTGGGAAGCAAATATTCCTGTGTTCTAATCCCCACTCTGACAATGACTCCTTTTGTGGCTTTGGACACACCGTGTAAGGCCAGATTCTGAGAGCCTTCCTCGACGTGCATAGCAGGTACTATTCAACACGAGCAAGGCAATAGAATCTGCCACTCAGTTTCTCTACATCTGCTAAAGTGAGGGTTAAAAAAAAAAAAACCCCACAGTCTTCCAACCTTCCTCATAGGATTGCAAGAACAAATTGGCTAACATATGGAAAGTGTTTTGAAGCCAAAGAGAAACACATAGATCTGGTCAAGGGGTAAAGAATTTTGAAATAATTGTTGTTCCTCAAGTTTCCAAAAGAAATGATTTCTTTATTTCCATTTTTGTGACTTTTTATTTTCTAAAAATTGGCTTTGAATTTTTTTATTTTAAAGTTTTCGTTTCCCTCCCACCACCCTCTTTTCTGCTTTTTCTCACTTGTTTTCCGTTTTTCCCCTGTCAAAGTGGGGGCAGATATATAGAGGGGAGAAAGTGTCAGACAGGATGAAGTGAAAGAAAAACTGGAAACATTTTCAAGTGTCAAAAATTTTAAAGGCAATTTTTTCCACAATTTTTTTTTTTTTAAAAAAGGCAGTTTTGAATGAGTAATGTACCTGTCTACAATTTTTCAACCAGTATTATTCTATTATACAGATGGGTCCAAACTGATTCCTGAATGTGAACACACCCCAAACTTTGGGAGAGGCTGGAATTTCAGTTTCACATTTGATAGCTTAATTCTATCTCTGTTATAGTTTATTGTCTCAGCATACACCGTGGGAATCAGTACTAATGGTTTGAGGACTCATCCTTGAAATTGACTGCTTCATTAATTATTACTAAACCATTTTTAAGATGTCATAGCATTTGCACATAGTTAGTTATATAACTGGCTGGAGACAGGCCTGGCAGACCAACAGTATTACAAAGTGCTACCATGCAGGGGGCCAGCCTCAAGACTCAATGCCAGTCTCTTGCTTCAGGGCTGGCAACAGCTGGAACCAATCCAGGCAACACTTCATTTTGAGGAAGAGGAAGAGCCACATATGACTTTGCAGTGACCCCCTCTGGCTGGTTGGGACAGGCTTCTGTAGTAGGCTAGTTAGATTCAGCCAAACTCAATTCACAGCATATTCATAAAGATAAGAGTCCTTGAGGCTGCACAATAGAAGAGAGGTTCTCAGGGTATGCAGAAATGTTCCCACTACAGGCTATTTCCAGGAGAAAGAAGTTGATTAATGCAGGTTTTGCATTAATCTACACTTAATGCCATAACATATGCTGATTCTCTTTAATGTAGTGCCTGTAAAAGAGGCTATCCTATTGAAATCCTGGGATCGTGGGGGAGGCCCCCAAAACAAAAGCCTGTCTACTTCAGGTAAGGGAGGGCCCATAGAACCCAGAATCTAAATTGATTACGGGGGACAAAATAGGAAAGGGCATGCCCACTGCCTACTACAGGGTCAAAACAAGGAATTTAGCGGGGAAACCAAGCAGAAAACCTGATGATGCCTACTGCCATAAGAAGATACCAGTGGATAGTGCCACAGGAACTTTGCCTAGATTCATGCACAGACAAGAGACTGGAAACATACCTTGAAGACTGAAGTCCTCTTGTTTATGGACAGAATAAGCATAGCACAGGTAGCAGAGAAAGCTTCCATATATCATCCCACCAATGTGCATCAGCCCTCAGATGGCAGTATCAGCTAAATAGAGGGAAGGAAATTTTCCTCTCTGTGACCCACCCAGTCCTTGCTGATCTACCAACATGGGTGCCAATTGGTGCAAACTATGATGTAACCTCTGTAACTGGACTCAACCCAACCAATTCATTTTGTGTAGGTTAGCTAAAAATCTCTGAGGTGGTAACAGCTTTTGGTCACTACTGATGGAACCTGGGGGCCAAAAAATAAACCCTGGTATCCATGTGCAAAGATGACACAACCAGATCATACCACTCTTGCTTGGAAGGAGGTCTCTCAGCTGCCTCAGAAGCATAGTCCCTTCCATGAATTCTGCTGAGGTATGCCCTGCTTATCTGAGCATCCAGTAGTATTGAAGGGGACAAGAGGACCCAAAACATGGACTGACAGCAATCTGAGGGAAGATGTTCACTACAATGGATGAGGCAAGTTCTTTGAAGCACTTCAATCTTTCTATCAGCACAACATAAATCTCGTTTGTGTTTAGCATTAACCAGCTGTCCCTCATCCAGAGATGGTGTCATCTGCATATTGCTGACACTTCACCCTGTATTGTCTCACCAGCTTTCCCAAACAGCTCGCTATAGATGTTGAACAACATGAAGGACAGGACTGAGCCTGGTGGAACTCCATGGGCAAGGCCTTTAGAAGGAGAGGAAAAGATGCCTATAAACAGCTTCATTCTGACCCATTTCAGGGAATGTCTTTTCACCCCTGCAGCTACTCAAAGGACTGTTTGATGAGCCTCCCAAGCCAGGTCAACGGATTTTGGCTAATAGGGCTTACGCCAATGTTCTAAAAATAGCTGTATAGACAGAGCTTTGAAGTGGCAGTCTGGGCTCTGAAGCCCACCCTGTTCCCTAGACTACGGAGCCTGAGGTCCAGCCCAAGCCACAACCTGAAAGCCCTGTCTATAAAGCAATTTTAAAAGCAATAGCACAGTCCCACTAGCCCAAATCTGTCTACCCAGGCTGAGAGGTGCACTCCAAAACACTGTGTGGACATGCCTCCAGGGTGCTAGTTTGCTAGGTGCCTAGCATCAAGCCACAATTTGTTTTAGTTTTTGTCAGACCATTGCACATTTTATGGTGTGGTGGAAGATTCCTTGCATTAAAGGAGACATTGACTGTGTCTGCGCCTGATCAAAAGCCCACGAAGTCAACAGGGGACTCTTCAGGTCCTCTCTTAGTAGGGCTCCCAGACATTCTCTACTCTTTAACTGTTCAGGAAGGGTAGGTGGCAAGGTGAAAGTGGTTACTTTTTTCCATGATTGCTTCTTTGAATGTTCCAGACTCTTGGATCCCCGTGGGCAGTGAACTGCACAGACAATACACTCTTTGGTCAGCTAAATCACTGTGGCTGGAAGGTGTACAACAATCACAAGCCTAACTGTGTGTTACTGTGTGGTGCTGTATGCAACGGGTTTTGCTATGAAGTGAGTGCAGTGGGATATATAGACCCTACACAGCAGCAGACATCAAAGTGGTTAAATAAGAGACCACTCTCCCACCTACAGCAGAATGGCTACTTAGCAAGAGCTGGGATAAAAATTGGCAATCCTGACAAAGTAGGCTGGCTGCTGGAGAGGCTGTGAGTCACCATAAAAAATCTCCACAGCATCAGACAGGGGGAATCCAGATGGATCCAGAAAAGGGTATCATACAGATGACACCTGCAAAGGCTGTAGGTAGGAAGCAGCAGGCAGGAGCGCTGCCAGCTTTTTTGGTGCCCTAGGTGGTGGAAGGTCCCGCCCCCAAAATGCCTCCCCCTACAGAGGTGGCAGAAGGTCTCACCCCCAAAATACCCCCAACGACCGGGGCGGCCGAAGATTCGGACACCGCGGTCGCCGTCCCCCAAATGTTAGCGCCCTAGGCAACCGCCTAGGTTGCCTAATGGATTGCCCCAGTCCTGGCAGCAGGCAGCCTAAACAAACAGCCCGTGACTACCTAACGCAAGGTCTCAAGGATGGGACCCAGAGGAGAGGGTGGGCCTAGATACCCCTAACACCCCTCGGAAGGAAGGGGGCAGGCGCTGTTGAAGCTCCAGATTCAAGTTGGCAGCCCTAACACAAGACTATTGACTTTATTTCTATTCCTTCATTAACTTCCTTTGTTCCTCCCCGGTGAAGAAAGGAGAGAGGAATATCGTGTGCCAGAATTAGCAGCTGGAGATCCATGACAGGGCCCTCAGACCTTGGGATGAGACTCTTCACTACCAGAAAAGGGGAAAGACTCAAACAACCCAAATAGAGGAATGAAGCTATAAAGAGAAACAAAGACCTATAGGCCACATTTCAGAACAGATATCAAAAAGGAATCTGAGACAAAGACCTCATGATCAAACACTCAGCAGCGGAGTGGGAGGGAGGTATTGTAGGGTGAGACCCAACAACAGGGAGATTTTTCTGATTATGTATTTTCCCAAACAGTTCTAATAAAGAGTCACTTTTAAATTCACATTTTGTGGCTTAGCCAATAATATATTTAAATGGAGTGCAGGCGGGTAAATAACAACTGAAGAGGGGCAGAGAGATGAAAGTGTATTTGAGAGAGAGAGAGAGAAATTTATTTGACTTGTGTGCTGAAACAGGTGCTTTTAAAAATCCCTTCCTCCAAGCAGGATGATGTATACATATATCAAACAGTTGAAACATTTTAAAAAATAATAATCATCAGCTTAAATAACTTGTCCCTTTTAAAAAAAATCTTCTATGAAACAAAAGGCAAAAGGGTGAGGAAGGAGGAAGCTGGCTTGTGGTATTTTTAAGAACAAGGTCACATCTCAGCAACTGAAAAGTAGCACAGCTCCTTTCATCAAGTTTTTAACTAGAAAAATAGTATGCCCATTTCTTTGTAATACACCTCTGGGCTTTTTTATTATGACTTCATTTCCCCTTGTAATATTGGAACGTCTCTATAATTGTAAAAGTGTAATAGAATCTAATAGAATTTCATTTGGAACTCTGAATGGTCTATGCCATCTCTGCTCATTTTGAGTAAAATAATGATTTTTAATGTCCACACATGGCTTCCCATGACCTTATTCAATCTTTGGGTTGATCAGGAAATATATTGATTCAATTACATACTGATGACAAATGAACTAAAAGAAGGAGGAAAAAAAGGTCAGCATATATTTGAAAATGTAAATCTTAGCAATGTCTTTTGGGTTTGCCCAAAAAAAAAAAAAAAAAAAAAGTCATTTCAAAATGCCATTTGTGGCTAATAGTGTGGAGTTCCAGTTCCTATCTGTGAGTAGCAAAGAAATCATTAAAGTGTATAGAGCGTATTCTCCCCTGTTTTCATCATTACAAAATCCTCTTTCCTTCAGAGGTTTGCATGGAATGACCTCCTCTGGCAAAAAGACCCTTTCCTCCCCTCACTTTACAGAGACTTTAGTTCATAAATATACTGGGTGTTTCATTAATTTTTCTTTTCTTTTTTGTTTTCCTTCTCAAACAATTACCACTGCGGACATTTTATCACCACCACATCCCTTTCCCACTGATTTTGTTATTACTGCACCTTTTGCTTTCTCTTCATCTTCAATCTCAGTCATATAAAATGCCAAATGGGATGGCTTGCATCAGTGGAGTTATTTCCAGTTTAATAAGCTGTAAGTGTCCATTTGTAGTGTTGTAATACTTGATGGCATCTCACACTAAATACCTTTTCAATCTAGACTGAAACTTCACCTCTGCTCTATGAAGCTGGGCTCTGAACCTTGGATACAAAACATTTAATTGCTAAGAAGCAGTAAGACATGAATAGAAATAAAGCAGCAGCCATCTGTAATAAAAGCAGTCATTGTGTCATTCAGCTTATTTGATAATAATATGGATTTCAGGAGAAATCTTGGCTGCTTTGGTTTTGGTTTAGCTGTTCGGTTCATTTCACTAGTTTGTTTGTTTGTTTTAAAGAGGAATTATGGGCTTGTGAAAGGCATCACATTGACAATCCCAGAGCCTGAAGTCCTCTCTGTAATCAAAATAGAGATACAGGTCAACACAAGCCTTTCCTACGTGGCCTTGCCAACGTGTCCCAGAACTGTTCCAGGATAAGGGCTTAATTCAGTTTCTGTGGCTCACTTAATTCTAAGGGTGTTGGCTGTGACCACCAATTAGCACGCACGCTGTAGTGTCAATTTCAGCCCAAGAGAATATTTCAGCAAGTTAAAAGAGGGGGGGTTATAACAAACTCTTTTACACATTTAATTATAGCATGCACTAAGGGAATGCTATAATGCTTGAAAACCGATACACTACTTACCCTGATCAATAAGCTGATTTTTTTTAAAAGGCAGATATAGTACATATTATGGTATTATATTACAAGATAGAGGACTATTTACACTATTGTTATTTGTATTTCAGTACCCAGTAGAGGACCCAAACATGGTCACTACTCCATAGGTGATCCATATTCACATCGCAGAGACAGTCCCTGTCCCAAAAAATTTACAATCTAAATAGACAAGACAAAGTATCAAAGAGGAAGTATTATCCCAATTTTAGGTGGGAAACTGAGGCACAGAAACTAAGAACCTGATCCAAACACCATTCAATGGGCTTTACATCAGACCACAAGTGAATTGCTGAAGGTCATACATGAAGTGTACATCACAACCAGGAACTGAACTGGGATTCCCCCAGTGCCGTACTCACCTACTACTACTATCCTTTCTTTCTTGACATGCGAGATAATATATTAGATCTCATCTGGTGGCTTTATAGGCATCTAGATCTAGCAGTTGAACACTCATCAGGACACCAGGGCCATTTTAGGCATAAAATTGCCTATTTAAATGTCTTAAATGCCAGAGTTTGACAATTAGATTTCCTATTAACAAAATATACTACACTGGAGGTGAACTCTGCAGTAGTCTGTGTATGTACTGGAAAAACAATACCACAGCACCTGGCTAAAGATTTCATCTCTCCAGCTTTGGAGAATTATATCTGACTTTATACTATATAAAAATCAATCAGAATTAAAAGACCTTGGAAAGAAAATAAAGTTTATGACAACTGAACTTAAAACTCCTGCTTCTCAGTGATGTTTTCAAACCTGGGTTCCAAGGCACGGTCAGGGTTAATTTCTTCAAGACCTGCACTCTCTTTTAAACTGATGAACGTTCTTAGATATCAAATCAATTTACTTAATAACGTTCATTTTGTTTTAGTGACCTCTTTTATCCACATACTCAAAAGAGAAAGGTTGAAACACAGCAAAACGTTTTATTTTCCTACTCTTATTCTTTTGGGGGCAAAGTTGTTATGAGAAATATTTAAAGGGGGATTCAGCAGAGGCTGCTTTGCTGATACTGTTCGTTACAAAATACGGTTCATTCACAATAATCTCTTGAAAATACAGACACGCAGTACTACTTTCAATCTAGGGCATTTTTCATGTGAATGAAACACAGTTTGGAGGATTAGTTTGTCCAACAATGGAGCGTTGTTTTATGTTACTATTCTTTGGAGAACTGACTTTGGAGCACTGGAGTCTCTACAGCCCTTTTAGGACACAAATGTCAATCATTTGGGAAACAAATGAACATTAAGGATCTTGTTCTTGACAAACAACAAAGTGAACAAAAAAAGATTAAACTTGCTTCACCGCAGTCCAAGGATGTATTGGAGAGATGCATTAAACCACTGAAAAATAAAGTTAAGGGTCTGACCTAGACTCTGTGTTTGATGGAATAAAAAGGCAAATCAAACTTCATCCTTAGCCGAGCCTTTTGTGCCCAAATATTGCAACACCTGTGGCAAATACGTGATGCCACCCAATGCTGGGAACTGCCTCCAGCAAATAGATGAAACAAAGCCAATTCAGAAACAAGTTTCAGCCTTAACTCTAAACTGTCTGTGCCATACATACCAGAGCTTTTTAAACAGTACTCTTACCTTTTCCTGGTTAATTTACTTTTTGATTTTCAAAATTATGATTTAAAAAACAAAACAATCTTTATATTATTTATTCATCATGTGCCAGGATAATGCTGCAAAATCTTTTAACATCCCAATCAGATCAAAGAAGCCATTCACATTTAACCATGTTCTGTGCATACGCTGGCAGCGTTTAACCCTCTACACTCCAGCAGCAACACACTGCTTCACATTATACTAATCCATGCACTCCAGACTTCGCTCACTGTAAACAGCGGTCTCACCCCACTACTAAAAGATTTAATTGCGAAGTGTGTTCTTGAGCTCTCTCATTGCCAAAAAGAACAGGACTACTTGTGGCACCTTAGAGGCTAACAAATTTATTTGAGCATAAGCAATCGTGGGCTACAGTCCACTTCATCAGATGCATGCAGCGGAAAATACAGTAGGAAGATATATACCTATACACAGTGTAAACAATGGGTGTTACCATACACACTCTAATGAGAGTGATCAGTTAAGGTGAGCTACTATTATAATTATATTATATTATACTCCTGTTCTTTTTGCAGATACAGACAAACACGGCTGCTGCTCTGAAACCTCTCTTTACCAAAGGCTCTTATATTTTTACAAATCATCCTACAGAACATTTACTAGCCTACTAGAAAGTATTATCATAAATAATTTAAGCCAAACTACAATTGCGAAATAAAGGCCCAAACTACATTGCGTGAGGCAGCAGCCTTGATTGTGTCAGTTGTGTAGTTGCTTGTCAATTTGCAAAGTTCAGCGATCCAAAAAGTTCTACTATGTGCTGGACTACGGCTCATTATATTCCACCCAAACTGGGAGTAAGAGAGTGGAAGGTGCTTTTTTATTGCCCTGCACTGGATACCTATATCATGGGTTACAGGCCAAGGGGGAGAAAAACCTCCAGGGAACAACCACAGCACCACTCATACAGGTAGGTGGGGAACGGATGGAGCCTTGACTCCGCCTCCCAAAACACAGCAGCCAGCTGAGCTGGGCTACAGAGGAACAGGGCTGATCACTCTCTGTCCAGAGCAAGCAAGGAAGCAGTGACGCTGAGTCACAATCTGGTCTCTGTTCTGTTTCTGGAGCAATGGCAAAGGCACAGGCTAGTCCAGTGTAAGGAGACCAATAGCAACTATGAAAAAGACATTAAATGGGAAGCTGGGGTATGTTGCTTTTTTAATGCAGCAACACTAGAGTCAGTGACAGGAGCATTTAGGATGGAAGGGACAGGAGAGAGGGAGAGTGAAGGAGAGTGAAAATTACATCTCTGTGGTGAGCAAAGAGGGGAGGAGTGAGAGGTAAATCAGCCTTGGACTGTGACCAGTTTATTGGAGACACAGCAAGGGAAAAGGGGGCTGGAGTGAGGGATGGCAATATGGATAATGGAAGCAACCTTCGAAGGGGAAGTGAGAGGACAAGAAAAGGTGTGGGAGGAAGGCAGAATGAGTATGGGACTGCTTAGGGAGAAATGGCATCAGGAAAATGATAAGGACAAGTCAGAGAATGAGGTAGAGACAAGAGCTAGGAGATATGAAGACTAGTGGCCTGGCCCAAAGCCTGCTGAAGTCTAAGGGAAGACTTCAAAACAGGGAGAAAAGACAACAGTGCTTTGGAGGTGGGGGGAGAAAGACATCTGTAGAGTTGTGGGAGTAGAAACAAGCAGTAGGACTAAAACACATGGGGCCAAATCCTGCATGCCCTTACTCAGGCAGAGCACACCAAAGTCTATGACAGAACTCACACTGCTGTCTATGGGGGTTTTGCTTGAATAAGGGCTGCACATTTTGGCCCATTGGGAATGTCAGCATTCATAGCATTTTCTATTAGTGAGGACGCTGTCGGAGACCATTTGAATGTAAATAGCTGACTAGGGGTTAAAATTATGGCTGATACAATTCTCCAAGGGAAGAGGAGAAGGCTTTGCTTGTGAAAATAATACAGCTAAAAGCAGTGGTAATACCCACAATACAACTGACTGCACTTCAAGCACAAGGAATCCCATTAACAATGACTCACCAAACCCTTCACACTAGCTTGTGATGCATAGTTTTTTTGGGGGTGGTGGGCAAAGGGTAAATACATGTTGCACCTTTTCAAAAAGGTGTAATGAGCCTCAGAGTATTCCCTTCACTTTTTGTTCCATGCTTACCCTGCCCCCCTTTGTGGCTTTGGTACTGGAAGACACAAATGAGCTCTTCAATTGCAGACATGGAAACAGGAATTGTCTGCATGTCAGCTCCTAAATGTCTTTTTACAGGCAAAGCACTAATTCCCCCCCCCCTTTTTTTTTTAACCTGCCACTAAAAACAAACAATACATATGTTTACATCTGGCTCCGATGCTCTTGAACAGGATCTTTTACTAGTAGATCATTCAATTAAGGCTAGCACACATAATGTATATTAGTTTTTAGCCATTTCAGGTAGAACGAAAGGACTTGTTTGTTAATGTCACCCAGTGAACTGAAAAAAATGACTCAAACTAACATAATTTGGAAAAACTTATTAGTATTATTAAATATAAACTGCGTGCCAGCAAAATCAAAAAACATTTATTTCCTAACACTGAGGAAGTATAAGGCACTTTATCTCTTGATAACAATCCCGCAATGTCTAGCCCCATTTTTTACAGAAGTAGTTGGCAGCTCATTAACAACTCGTTAGAAAAACATGTGACAATAACAAATCCAGTGCAGCAGAGGGAACCAAGATTCTACTTGGGAACTATACTGAAAAAACTCAAAACATTTTCTAAATAACAAACCTGGGGTGTTTTGCCAGCATTAGGCCTACAGGGCTTACAATTATTACATGACAACAGCAAAAATAACTCAATTTCAGCAGCTGACTTTACTTGTGTTTATATGAACAATACTGGAGCAGCCTTGGTACATGAGTAGGTCAGATGACACAAGGCAGAGATAATGTGGACACAGCAATGTGGGAGAGACAGTCATATTCCTCTGTATCAGATATGGACTGGTGAGGGTGCTTGCTTATACACACATACCAGATGTGTTCAGCATAAGATCCTTTAATGCTCTGCTGGGTATGGCTAAGGCCTGGTCTACACTGGGAAGGGGGTCAATGTAAGATACGCAACTTCAGCTGCGAGAATAGTGTAGCTGAATTCAACATATCTTAGTTTGACTTACCTCCCGTCCTCATGGTGTGGGATTGACCGCCCATCGACTCCGCTTCCGCCTCTCGCCCTGGTGGAGTTCCAGAATCGATGGGGAGCACGTTCAGGGATCAATTTATCCCATCTAGCTGAGACGCGATAAATCAATCCCAGATTGATCAATTGCTACCGCCAATCCAGCGGGTAGTGTGGACGTACCCTGAGAGCCACAAGGTGGGTGAGGTAATATCTTTTATTGCACCAACTTCTGTTGGTGAGAGACACAAGTTTTTGAGCCACAAAGAGCTCTTCTCTGGTCTGGTAAAGGTACTCCCAGCAGCACAGCGAAGTGCAAGGTGGAGCAGATTGTTTAATGTAAGTAATTAGCACATACTATAAGGGTTCATTCAGGGAAGAGTGGCCCAATAACCCCTCTCCAGTCATAGGACAAAAGGAGGGGATTAGTGCGTTACAGATTGTTGTAACATCCAGTGTCTCTGTTCAGTCCATGATTTTAGTATCTAGCAGAGTAACGAATTAAAGCTTCCACGTTCATGTTTTGCAGGTGTTGTGCAGGTTTCCTTTGAGGATGAGGATTGATAGGTCAGATATAGAGTGATCGCTTTGTGAAAAGTGTTCACCCACCAGATATGGTGTTTTTGTTTTTTAGCATTTTCATTCAACAGTGTACTGACTGTCTGACTTCACCCACATAGTTGAAGTTAGTCCAATAAAAGATATTCTCTAACCCACCTTGGGTCTCTCATATCCTGGGACCAACACACTACAACTACACTACTTACAAGGTATGGCTAAGATTAGCTTAAATAAGGTATAGTGCTTTACACACAGTGCCACCTCGTGGCTGAACAGTATAATCCAGTTCAGCATTCCATTACATCTCCCCCTTTAAGTTCTACCATTGCAATAATTTTTTATGCTATCTTGCTGTTTTTGAAGTTCAGTACTTGTCTGATTCTGATGCACATTGGAAAAAATGATCCCAACTATACATACAATAAGATGGGGGCCAATTTAGCTACAACGAATCAGGAAAAAGATCTTGGAGTCATCGTGGATAGTTCTCTGAAGATGTCCACACAGTGTGCAGAGGCGGTCAAAAAAGCAAAAAAGATGTTGAGAATCATTAAAAAGGGGATATAGAATAAGAAGGAAAATATATTATTGCTCTTATATAAATCCATGGTACACCCACATCTTGAATACTGCATACAGATGTGGTATCCTCATCTCAGAAAAGACATACTGGCACTAGAAAAAGGTTCAAAGAAGGGCAACTAAAATGATTAGGGGTTTGGAACGGATCCCATATGAGGAGAGATTAAAGAGGCTCGGACTTTTCAGCTTGGAAAAGAGGAGACTAAGGGGGGATATGATAGAGATATATAAAATCATGAGTGATGTGCAGAAAATAGATAAGGAAAAGTTATTTACTTATTCCCATAATACAAGAACTAGGGGTCACCAAATGAAGTTAATGGGCAGCAGGTTTAAAACAACTAAAAGGAAGTTCTTCTTCACAGCGCACAGTCAACTTGTGGAACTCTTTGCCTGAGGAGGTTGTGAAGGCTAGGACTATAACAGCATTTAAAAGAGAAATAGATAAATTACCCAGGATGGGTAAGGAATGGTGTCCCTAGCCTCTGTTTGTCAGAGGGTGGAGATAGATGGCAGGAGAGTGATCACTTGATCATTACCTGTTAGGTTCACTCCCTCTGGGGCACCTGGCATTGACCACTGTCAATAGACAGGATACTGGGCCAGATGGACCTTTGATCTGATCCAGTACGGCTATTCTTATGAGACAATTAACACACTCATTTTCTAATTATACAACCCCAACATATAACAACTAGGTCATCTGGCTGTCCATTAGTTGCAACAACTGGCTGTGGTTGGTTTGGAATCCTTGGGCATATCTGTACTTATGGCTAAATCGGCACTGCTGCTATACATGCAGCGGTGTTGATATAGCAGGTTTGGTGAAGAATTGCTAACTCGATGGCAGAGGGCTCTCCCATCTACTTCTGGACTCCAGTCAGCAGGACAGCATCTGCCGTTGACACACCGTGGTGTAGACACCACTGTAAGTTGACCTAAGTTACATCAACTTCAGTTACATAAAGTAAAGTAGTGTAAATTAGGTCAACTTACAGCTTTAGTCTAGACCAGCCCCTTGGATCTTCTTCTTGATCTGCATCTGCCATCTGTACTTTCTGAGGAACAAACTGTACAATGCAGGGAGTTTCTGTTTAACTCTCCACTATCAGTCTCAGTCTCAATCACATATGATCTGGGCTCTGGATTCTTCTCTTTATAACTGCTGGAGTTGTCCATCCTTTTTCTGCATCCAATTTGACATGAACACAGTCTCCAGGTTCCAGACCTGGGAGTTCTCTAACTGAGTGATATCTGTTATAGAAGTGTTCATAAGTGTTTTTAGCCTTTTTATCCAATTTGGCTGCTCTTTTCTTGTCAGGTCACTTTGGAGTAGGTTCTTTCCCAAAGTTGGAACAGTAGTTCTGAGTTGTCTGTTCCCATCAGGAGTTGCTATGTATTCAGAAGGTGTTGTTAGTATTTATCTGTAACTCAGAAGAGTGAAGAATAAATGTCTCACTGTAGGATTTTCTTAGCTGTCTGAACAGATCTCTCAGCCTCTCTGTTCATTTGTGGGCAATATGGGCTGCTAGTAATATGATCAAATTCATATTTTGTTCAGAATGACATTCTGCTGCAGTGAATTGTGGTCCATTGTCCAACACTAGTTGTTCTGGAATATCAACGTGAGCAAAAGTGTACTTCAGTTTCTCGATACCAGTGTGACATGTCATGACTTTCAAGTACATTATTTCTACATACTTGGAAAAATAGTCCATAATGACCAAGTATTGATGTCCTTGGAAATCATATAAATTTTCAGCTAGCCTCTTCCAAGGTCTGTCTAGTAGAGGTGTTGGTATACAGGATGGTGCAGCATGGTCTCAACATGAATTGTAATGGATCTCCTTCCAAAAGTTCAATATCACCAAATATTCTATCAAGTTCTTCCACCTCTCTCACTAGACCCATCATGGCTGCTATGCTGTGACTAAGAAGGTTGTTGGTCTTAGATGAAACACACTGAATGCATCGCTTTTGTCTTTGTTTCTGTGATGACCTGGAGAATGCAGTTCAAAATACTCCACAGCTAATCAGTTGTGTCAGGGGACTTCAGCTCTGGGAAGGGTTGAAGAGGATTGTAAGTCACTTCTCAGATGAATATCCAGTCCAGTGCACACCGAAACAGGACTTTGAAAGTGCCATCAGTGCAGTGAAGATGTGGTCAATAAAGATAATATACAATACTTTACTAATGACACTCAAGTACTTTGATGCAAGGAGTTCACAGTCAGGGGACACACATTAAAATCTACCTTGAATTCTGTAGACAAAGAACACGTTTCAGACAGGTATCTGAACATTTGGATCCTTCTCCCAACCAAGCTCCTGAAAACCCTTTGAAGTCCATCCATTATTACAGTGGGACAGGGATTGATGAAGTTTAGAGAAGACCCAGATCCATAAAAATCTTGGAACCTCTCGCCCCAAATGAGGGCACCATTATAGAGATTCTTCCAGCATGTCTCAGCACCTCCCAGAACATTCTCCTTCCCTTGATTTCTGTGATTCTATCCTCTTTGGGTTCCCCTTAATTCTCAGGGTGCTCTTCAGCTTCTCTTTTGGTAGCTCTGTTGCCTCTTCTGTCTCCCTTTTTGCTGAAATTCTTGAAGCTCTGTTCTTGGTTCTCGAATCCCTATCCTTGGGAGAGCAAAATCGCTCCTCAGGCTCTAGTCATCTGCTGCCTACGTTACTGCAATCCCCTCTTCTCCGGTTTGTATTTAAAAATCAAAAACAAATTCACTCTCCCAAGTCTACCCTGCCCAAAATGCTACAGTCAAAGTAGTCTCACTCACATCACTCATATCTTGGAGCCACTTCACTGCCTTTCCATTGCACTGTACATAGAGTTCAAACATTTTGTCCTCACTTTCACTTACTTCTATCATCCAATCCCAGCCTACATCTTTGATCTGGTTTACCATTTCATCTTCTCCATCCCAGACCCTCTTTGATCTGCCAGACTCAATACACCTTTCACTTCCTTCTCTCCCACACCTCTCTGCCTTTTTCTGTGCAGCCCCCTTAGGTTTGGCATGCCATTCCCACATGGATTTGTCAGCTAATACAAATCACTTCTACAGCATGACCTACAGAAAATGAATTTGCTCTCACTTCAAAGAAAATATGTACCACCAGATATATGGGTAGTTAAACTGAGTCACTGTAAGATCATAGAGAGGGAGAGAGCATGAGCCATAACTCATGCTTATCTTCCTGCTCCTCATCATGGTGTATGTTTCATCCTTAGTTGTCCCTCAAGTCAGTCTCTCAGTCTGTAAACTCCTCAAGGCAGGGACCTGTCTCTTGTGTGTTCTCCTTGAAGCACCTAGCAATCTTGTGGATGCTACAAACACAATAGTAATAGATAAACAGATGTGTTCTTGTTTTCCTTCTATTCATTTACTCTTCCTTCCATTTGAGACAGGCCAGTCCACTCTCAGAAGGCAGCTGCCTGGCAGTCAACAAGTAAGTATCTGCAAGGCATATGCCCAAGCCAAAACCCTAGATCCCAGTCCCCTCAGATTTGGGGAAATTTCAAATCAGGATTCAAATCCAGACTTGACTGGCCTAAGTCTCTATGATGGGCTGCACCAAAATCCCAGATCCTAATACCATTTCATGGCTCAGATCCTTCTCTAGTGTTGTGCTGCCATCTGGTGCTTTTCATCAGTCTTAGTGCTCTTTCTGGGCCCCTCTTCTAACCATGGATCATATAAACGAAGGTACTTGCGACTATCTGCCCCTGAATCTGGGGCAGTGTCATATTTCATACACATTCAGAGCAAGTGCCATAACACTCCTGCTGTTCCTGTATACCTTAGCGTTCATCAATATTGGAAAACGGTTTTGAGCGGCATTTTGCATAAGCATGCAGATCTAAGCACCGTAATGATTTTGTCTGAGGATGCATCTGCCTGATCCTGCTTCTAATTCATTCCAGTTGAGTTTCAGCCTTAAGCTAGGCTGTAGTCCTCCAAACACATAACCAGACAATACTTGCTACCTTTAGCCCTAATGAAGTGAATAGCACTATTCATGGTACCTTGCCCATAAGAAGCATCTTTAAGATCAGGCTCAAAAATAGGACTTAAAGGACCAAAACTGACCAATATTCATTGCAAATTTTTACGGACAATAACATATTCTGAACCAAAATCACTTATTATCATGGATTCATACATTAATTATAAAAAATTCGAACCCTCAATTAAAACAGTTGGCAAATTTGTAGCATCCACTCAAACTTCATATTCTCAGTGGTTTAAATTTTCCTTAAAATAAAACTTCTTTAAACAAAAGTAGTCTATATAACCTACTAATCCCCTCTCCAAATTAAAATTTAAAACCTCAACCAATTTTGGAGTAATAAATAAGCATCAAAAGCCAGTAAAATTTCATTTAATAATGTACATGTTTATTTATTGATGCTCTCTAACATAAAAATGGCTTCAAAATGCGTACATATAAAAAAAATTGACTGTAGCTCTAAGATCAAAATGTGCCATAAAAGCTCTCAGCAGGAGGAGGATTTTTAAAAAAACACATTTGACAGTAAATTGGTTTATCCATGTTTAAGAAAGAAGATAAAAATTAAACTAGAAGATCACTGGCACATGGTGATTTCTTATACCACTTTAACATTTAAAATAGGCATTTCTCTCCCCCAAACCTAATTTTTATAATTAAATAGCATCTTAGCTACACTGCAAACCAGAGTTACAATAGAAACCATGTTTCTGTTATTTAACATAACCAGCTGCCAGACTAATGCATGTTGTTTACTACTCAACGTCCACTTCTTATACATGTAAAGATGCTCCTAATCCTAAAAACCTAAGTGTAACTACTTTTTAATGAATTCCCAATGGATCCTACCCAAGACTTTCATATAACATCTCTACTCAGCTTTTGCCCTCTCTCGGTCAAATAATCCAGTATTTTTAAAAAGATACTGACAAATACAATCACACTGATTTTTTTCCCCCACCAAGCTCACATTAGCAGTGTTTTTTATTTTCAGCAGTAAAAACAGTCATGTCTCCTCCCTCTCAGTTAATCTGTGAGAGAACAGTTTCAAAATATACTTCAGCAGAATAAATCCAGTCTGTGGTATCAGAAGCCAAGTTGATTTTGAAGATACTCTTAAAGTTAATTGTTAATGTGAGAGAGAGAGGCTGAACTAACTGAATAATCAAGAAAAAACCCTGAGTTAGCTCCTTTCTATTATTATTATAATAGAAAATACAAAAAATAAAGATTAGAGTGACCCCAGTGCTTCTGCATCCAGTTACCAACAAATCAGTTGCTCATTTCCAAGCTGAATTTTTGCATATTATTTTCATATGCAGTGTGGTACAATGCATAGCTAAGCAAACACACACATTACAGTGTGCCAAATTCATCCCTGATGTAAATCCATTGGCATGTGAGTTACATAGTTCCCACTGCTCTTATCTACCTTTCTGTCTCTCCTAAGTTGTCATACAGCTGGGTCCCACACAGGAAATTCGGATCTCGAATCAGATCTATATCTGAACTGTTCTGGATCAGGGCTCTCTCTACTATTGTGCTCACCAAGCTACAGTGTCTCTGTCAGAATTGGAAGGTGTTCTTGTGGCAATGAAGTACAGCAAGAGGTTGTATTAACAAATTACACTAGGTTAACATAAGAATGGTCATACTGGGTCAGGCCAAAGGTCCATCTAACCTAATATCCTGTCTTCCGACAGTGGCCAATGCCAGGTGCCCCAGAGGGAATGAACAGAACAGGTAACCATCAAGGGATCCATTCCCTGTCACTCATTCCCAGCTTCTGGTAAACAGAGGCTAGGACACCATCCCTGCCCATCCTGGCTAATAGCCTTTGATGGACCTAATCCTCCATGAATGTATCATGTTCTTTTTTTGAATTCTTAGTCTTGGCCTTCACAACATCCTTTGGCAATGGGTTCCACAGGTTGACTGTGCATTGTGTGAAAAAAATACTTCCTTTTGTTTGTTTTAAACTTGCTGCCATTAATTTCATTTGGTGGCCCCTAGTTCTGTGTTATGAGGAGGAGTAAACAACACTTCCTTACTTACTTTCTCTACACCAGTCATAATTTTATAGACCTCTATCATATCCCCCCCACCCTTACATATCTTTTTTCCAAGCTGAAAAGTCCCGGTTTTATTAATCCCTCCTCATATGGAAGCTGTTCCATACCCCTAATATTTTTTGTTGCCCTTTTCTGAAACTTTTCCAATTCCAATACATCTTTTTTGAGGTAGGATGACCACATTTGCACACAGTATTCAAGATGTGGGCGTACCATGGATTTACATAGAGGCAATATGATATTTTCTGTTTTATTGTCTATCACTTTCTTAATGATTCCCAACAGTCTGTTCACTTTTTTTGACTGTCGCTGCACATTGAGTGGATATTTTCAGAGAACTATCCACAATGACTCCAAGATCTCTTTCTTGAGTGGTAACAGCTAATTTAGACCCCATTATTTTATATGTATCATTGGGATTATATTTTCCAATGTGCATTATTTTGCATTTATCAACATTGAATTTCATCTGCCATTTTATTGCCCAGTCACCCAGTTTTGAGAGATCCTTTTGTAGCTCTTGGCAGTCTGATGACCGTGTACTGTAGGCTGACGACAGTGTACTCTCAGCCTCCCAGAATGGAAATGCTACTTGGAGACATACCTCTGAGTCATAATTCTTCTGGAGCTTCTGTTTTGTGCAGAGAGCAGGGAAATGTGCCAGCCAACTCCCAGACATAGCATACTCCCCACCCTATTTGCATACAATCACCAGGCAGGTGCATTACCTGGTACATAGCAACAGGAAGCTGTGACTTCACCTACTCCCCACCCTTCCAAACCCATTTATTTGTGGGGCAGTTGATCTGGTGAATAGGCCCCGCAAACACTAGAAACTTTTGGACTCAATGTCAGCACACTGGAAGTAACAAATGACTGATGAGCACCCATCAGCAGTCAGTGCTGCCCTAATGTCATTGCTCTAATGGGGCTGAAACATAAACCATGCTACAGGATCAAGTGCTTATTGAATGCAACAAGGGTGAGGTGGCATCAGAATTTAGGAAAGCGGTAGAATCATTCAAGAGGAAAGAGATTTGGTACAGTAGATCTGAGAAAGGAATAGGCTAGGGGTACAGGAAGTACAGATCATCTTAACCCTTGCCACTCTGGCCTCAATTAGACACTAAAAATGTAAAGTGTAGATATCAGTGGATAGAAAATTAAGACCCTCCTTTTAAAATCCTTAGCCTGTACAGGGTGAGATACAAAAGGTATAATATACTGAATTTGGTCCTGCTTCCCTGTTGCATGTGCGTTAGGGAGGTTTTTTTATTACTGCTTTTTAATTCATTATTATAAGTGTAATCTCAGTCAAGTCAAATCAGTACATTAATTAAAAGGGATTGAAAAGGTCTTTAGCTGCTGGATTCCACAAAGACCCGAAAGTTCAGACCTGGTTATAGGAGGTTGTTTTTCATTTGCTGCCTATGTCAATCTACTACCCATCAGGCCTTTGCTAGGCCCCAGAGACGAGCCAATCAATTTAAGCAATGTGGATGCTTCCTGTCAAAAATAGAAATGGTCTCTTGGTACCTCTGATAGAAATTAGCCATGAATTAGAAGAGAAGCACAGTTGTTTTGGAAGAAAGCCAGAACCAGAATTAATAGGCCATCTGAGCCTCGAGTGTTAAATCCCATTTGTTAGCAATTCTTTCTGAAAGGTTTCCACTACCTGCACCAGTTCTGACCTAGGTCTATACACTTTCTCCAGAAACTAAAATCATTAGTAAAGTTTTAACCAATTGGGAAAACAAAAAAATACTGCCTGTTGTCATTGACATTTTATAAAACGTGGTTGGATATTTGTACTTCTGTAACCCATTTGCTCTAAAACTGTTTTCTGGTAAAATATCCATCTCCTCATGGCCCAGCACATCTGAATAATCCCACCCTGATGTAACTAGTCCATTGGCTTAGATGGAGTTACACTAGAGATGAATTTGGCTCAATAATGTTTGCAGATTTTTTTAAATGCTTTCACTGTCAGTTTGACTGCAATTATCTTGTTCAAATATAAACTGCTGGATAGTACAATGTATGCAGCTACTTTCTTCCATCTTTCTCGCTCAAAGACTTGCAGCTGAGATTTTCAAAGCCACCTAAGGAATCTGAATGTCCAATTCACATTAAAATTAAGTGAGAATTGGGTATCCCGTAGGCACCTTTGACAGTCTCAACCTAAATGTGCTCTGAACTTCCAATTTTGTAAAGGACAACTGCTTAGTGTCAAAAATGGGTCAAATTTTGGGTGCTAAACCATAGGCATTTAGGCTTGAATTTACCAATATATCTTTGAATTTTGGGTGCCTTACCTTCTGGGTGCCAAACTTTACAAATCAGATTTTACATTTCTAAAGGAGTTAAGTACCCACTGCTCTAGGAAAGTCAATGGGGACTTCAGGAGCTCAACATCTCTGAAAATCAGAGAGTGGGTAGCAATGTCCAAGTGATGTGAGAGCAGAGCCGGTGCAAGGAAGTTTCGCACTCTAGGCAAAACTTTACCTTGTGCCCCCTACCCCCAGTCCTGCGGCAGCTCCCCCACCCCAAGGAGCCGTGCAGTACCTCCCCATCCCAGCTCACCTCTGCTCCGTGTCCTCCCCAAGCATACTGCCCCCACTCTAATTCTCCTCCCAGGCTTGTGACACCCAACACCTGATTGGCGCTGCAAACCTGAGAGGTGGGAGAAGTGGAGCAGTGACTGCATGCTCGGGGAGGAACTGCTGTTGAAAAAAAAAAATTGAAGGCACTGATTTTTGGTGCCCCCAAATCTTGGCACTCTAGGCAACCGCCTAGTTCACCTTAATGGTAGTACCGGCCCTGTGTGAGATGACTCAGAACCATTAAGTTGTACACTAGCTAGACTGCAGCATATAATCCCTAAATACAGTATGAAGCAATCTTCTTCTCCTTTTCCTCTCTCCACATTTCCTTCCAATTCTTTGCCACACTCACCTGTTGCATCTTCATTCAAATTAGGTTTGGGGCAGAGACTCTTTCTTTGTATAGCACCTAGAGCAAAGGGGCCCTAATCCTAAATGAAGCCATTGGGCACTTCTGCCATCCAAAAAATAATATTTCGATGAAAATTTCAGTGGGAGCTTAATTGGCATTACAGTCATAAAAATACCATACTTCATGGTGGTGGTATCATACATTAGGCTGACAATGACTTTTAACCTTTCAGATGAATGTGCTGATATAGGGAATGGGGAAGGTTAAACCCAGCCTGTATTGCCCCAAACTTGCAAACACTGATGCATATTTGTAACTTTATTCATGTGCATAAATATTTGCAGGATGGAGGCCATTGTTTGTACAATTTAATTTTTAATGTCAACTGAAAGTAAATCTCCCAGCATATCCAAGAGGAAGCATTTCTATCCTGACTTTTCATTATTTTTATTTATTAATTTTTTTAAGTAATTTTTTTTTTTTTAACTGAGCACACTTGGGTGAACGCATGGAAATTTTTTTAGCAAATCCCTCTTCTGATGTTAATTCTAATTATTGTGTAATTTCATCATTAAGTAAGTCTTGGCAAAAAATACGGTATACAGAGGAATGTTGTAAACAGCTTGTCTGCCAGGCATCAGTTCTAATGCATTTTCACTTGATTTGCACTGTCTAATTTCATTAACAATCAGTAGATATCCATCTCTAAGCTGTCCACCATATAAATGCTTTTCATCCCCTTGCTCTGAAGGAAGCTTTTACTACTTAATCTTCTGTGATCTGTTCATGTGTCTGTCACAAAAACACTCTTTTGAACCATCCATCAAAGCACACAGCAATTTATTGACCACTTAAGGACAAAAAAAAAACCCTGTCTACTGTATTTCATGACCTTCTATTTAAAAAGACAATTTTAAAAAAGCATTTTAACTGTGATTGTAAAACAATGGAATTATCACAGGGAAAAGCGTCAAGGAAATATTTTAGGACATCTTTTCCTAACAGAGATGGTGCTTCATACTGTAGAATCGCCACATGCAAGTAGGACTAGTGTTCTTCTCCCCTTGCCAGGTGTAAGGAGCCTCAGTCTTCCAACAGCCAATGTCCAAGCAGCCTATAGAATGCCTGCAGCCAATGTAATTTAGAGTATCCCTGGGGCTGCTCTAAATAACATCTGGGGCTGCATCCCCAGGATTAGAGTATCAGTTACTCAAATCTAGATTTTGACTGAGAAGTAGACAATGGTGAGGAAAAAAAAAAAAAAAAAAAAAAAAGACTACAGCTGCTGCAGGACTTCCACTCACTGCAACATCACCTTGGCCACAGCTCCTCCTCCCCTCCCCCATGTACTGGTGAAGCAGCCAAAAAGGGAATTAAGGACAGTGTGATGAACCCCACCACATGTACAAGGCAGCACTGAAGGAAGACACAGGAAGGGAATTCCAAAAAGAGTAGGAACAAATGGTGTACTTTCATTATAATGAAAAGTCAACAAAGGAGATGTGGGGGGAGAGAGTGTCATTGCACAATGTTCCATGGTAGGCTCAGTGTGGTTTCTTGTATGTATTTCTCAAGGCATGAATTCCTAGGAAGCACCAGAAATACCATTTTACGAATGTTTGTGTGAGTGAAAGAGATGACTGATCCAGGAAGCCTGTGGCAGAGCAGGGTAAAAGTTAAAAGATTTGCTGGATGCAGAATTAGTTATTCAGAGTTCCAGAACTTTTGGATCCATTTCTAGGATTTCCAGAGTCTGTCTTCCCTGTATGTGTTGTGAAAAAGTTCCTCCTCTACCTTGGTGGGTCCTGCACTTATTGGCATATTTGCTCACCTCAGTGATCTTCCCCACAGTCTGGATCAACTCCTCCTGTGTCTAATCAGGAGTTGGGAGGAACCTGGGCCAGCCCTCTACTCCAGGTTCCAGCCCAGGGCCCTGTGGATTGCAGCTGTCTATAGTGCCTCTTGTAGCTATCATGCAGCTGTTACAACTCCCTGGGCTACTTCCCCATGGCCTCCTCCAAACACCTTTATCCTTACCACAGGACCTTCCTCCTGGTATCTGATAACACTTGTACTCCTTAGTCCTCCAGCAGCACACCCTCTCACTCTCAGCTTCTTGTGCCTCTTGCTTCCAGCTCCTCACACACACACTTCCTCTCCTCTGGCTCCTCCCCGACTGGAGTGAGCTCCCTTTTAAACCCAGGTGCCCTGATTAGCCTGCCTTGATTGGTTGCAGGTGATCTAATCAGCCTGTCTGGCTTAATTGGTTCTAGCAGGTTCCTGATTACTCTAGTGCAGCCCCTGCTCTGGTCACTCAGGGAATAGCAAACGACTCATCCAGTGACCAGTATATTTGCTCTCTACCAGACTCCTGTACCCCACTGGTCTGGGTCTGTCATAGTATATAAAGCATTATCTCAATCACTGTACCCCAGTTCCAGGGGTGGCTTCAGGCACCAGCATGCCAAGCGCATGCTTGGGGCGGCAAGCCGTGGGGGGCACTTTGCCAGTCACCACGAGGGCGGCAGGCAGGCAGGCTGTCTTCAGCAGCATGTCTGCGGAGGGTCCGCTGGTCCCGCAGCTTCGGCGGACCTCCCGTAGGCGTGCCGCCAAATCCACAGGACCAGGACCTCCCGCAGGCAAGCCGCCAAAGGCAACCTGCCTGCCGTGCTTGGGGTGGCAAAATACCTAGAGCTGCCCCTGCCCAGTTCCCTCTCATTTACACAGTTCAGAAAGAAGAAAAAAAAACTGTGCAGAACATATAAATATATTACATAAAACTGCTGGTTCTATCCAACTGCCTTCACAAGGTCCTGGGGGGCTTGTGCCAGGTCACAAACAATGGCCCACATTCTAAATGGTATGCTTGCCATTCCATGCTCTGCATTTAAGAATAACATTGCACTGTGTCAGCTCTGTATGGGTTGCAAAATACTTACATTTATACCTGACCAGTATTGTTTAAGACAGGTTTCTCATCAAGTAGTTTTATTTATGGACCCAAGCAAATTCTTTTCAATGTGCTATATTTTATGCTCAACACTGGTTTTGGTATTCTCCTTCCAGAAAGAATTCTAAAAGATTAATTGAGTTTATAAAAGGTGTTTATGCTGTAAATATATTTTATTTCCAGTAGAGCTCTGGTAATACCAAGGATCATTGCCACAAAGATTAATATAAACCAAAGCATTACAAGTAACGTTTCCAAAAGCACCCAAGGGATTACATACTACAGTGTTAATGGAATACATGGGTACCTTTTAAACATGAGGATACCCACGTCAGCACTGGCTTCTAAAGACATTGGTTCAGCAGAATTCATGGTCTCCAAAAAATATTCCCCACCCAATAACCAGAGTTGTGAGGTGACGTTACACTAATTCTAGTTGGGAAGATGCTCAATGATGAGTGCCTATAAGAATTTAAGGATTTGGCCCTATAAAAAGTACATAGCGCAACATGTACACATGATAAGTTATTAGGTTAAGAATGAAAATGATTAATAAATTACTACACTTTTAAGCTACTTTCACTTGACCCAAATACAGAACAAATCCTGTAAATGAACAGAAGATTGTTCCCAAAGTAGATAATGGTCTCCACATTCCAGCTTAGCCATTAACAGCATTTTGTCTCATCTGTTTCAAAAGCAGCATTCAATTGGTAGCAGGTAGATAAAGATCATGGCCAGGTCAGCCTCCTTATCCAAACCAAAAACACCTTCAAGAAAAGAGGCTTTTGGAGAATTTTTAAATTCCTTTGGGGAAAAAAGCTTTAAACATTAGTAGAACCATCAAATATATTTCCACTTTACTGAATACTGGAGACTTTATGCTGTGCCGAGGACACAGCAGGGAAAGCTCTTGAATAACTACTCTTTTGCATAAGTGCTTTAGAATCAGTAAACAGTGCTGTTAGTCAGAATTCTACCTTACAGAGTGTGTGCAAATTCAGCACTTCAGAACTGGACTACAATCCAGACCACCAAGAAATAGTAAAAATGGAATCATAAAGCTATATCTTGATGAGCTTATTGGACTACTGAAGTAGTTGAGGCCATCTTTGCTTTAAAAAAAAATGAAATAAACAAAACAAACCAAAACACTGCCATCCATGTCCCACTAGCTGATTTCCTGAACTTCTAAACCTGGCTATTTTTCTTTAAAAAGGTGAGGTATCTCTCTCGGAAGTTATGCATACTAACAAGGAATGCTTTCTGTTGATACAACATTTGGTGTATTATCTCTAGGAAAGGAGTTTGATCTGCTTTGTGTAACACAAAACTTAATAGTAATAACTGCTAGATGTTAAATAAATGTTAGATGTATGCAGTCCTACTCCACATTGCTATCAGTTATATCACGTAGCACATTTAAGGTGTTTTCAAAACGAATGTATCCACAAACTGAATTATTTCGGCAAGTGTCTTCAGATGCCTCTCTTTTCTGTACATCTGCTGTTCAATGCATCCTGTGACATAAGACTAAAAGCAGACACTGGCTTCTCATTTAAGCTAAGGCCCTTTTTTTCACTGCTCCAGCACCTACAACTGCCTTAAGGTTCCTTTATGGTTCCAGACTTTAGGAGCCTTATCATAAATGAGAACAAGGTCCTTAGCTTGGCAGAGAGAAAGAAAAGGGAATATGATCTATACCACTGCAAACATGGAGAAAAGAATCTGAAATCAGTTTGGGCAACTACACCATTTTATCAGACTAAGGACCCACTTTCCAAAGGCACTAAATCCCAAATCCTATTCCTGTCTAGCAAAGCACTTAAACCAGCTCTGGTTCTCCCGCTTTGTGAGTGCCTTAAGCCTCAACTACCTCCCACTCAGCTGCCAAAAACCACAGCTTCCCCAGAGTATCCTTATGTTGACTGGGAATCCAAAACAGATCCAATGCATAGTTAAAATTTTTCTTCTTCTAATTGGCTTCCCTTCTTTCTCCATCATGTTATGGCAAATGTTGGCAGCTGTTCTGAATGCTGAGGAGCCACACATTTACTGGGTGAAATCCCAGTCAGCCATTTTTGGCTAAGTGGCATAATTCCACGTCCTTTCATAGTACCAGGTGAGTGAGATTATCAGATTATCCTCAAAAGAGACAGGTCTACCTCTGTCAAAAAAACACCCACACACCACCAAATTTACAACACTACAACCAAAGGAATGCCTAAACCAATAAGGCATTCAAATAAGTAAGGTTTTTAGGTGGATTTTCCTTTGAAAATGCAAAAATATTAAGAAAGTATTTTGGGCTGTCTCTAAACAAGATTGATACTTGGCCCTGGGTCTGAGACCTCAGGAGTAGCATGCCAGATTGTTTTATGCAATCACATAAAAAAACAAACCCGCTAATGCTAATTTGGTTGAAAGTAAGAGTTATAGCACTGGCTATTGCAAAGTATGCTGCCAGGCTGCAGGCACGCTGGTTTCCCTCTACAGCTTTGCCAATGCCTGTCAGCACAGTTGTTGGACACTTCTAAACAGAGGCTGCCAATCATGTGAATATTTTGTGATGTGACCAAAGATCAATTGCAATACCAAAGCTTATTTGACCCAAGCTACTTGTTACTGAGGTCTACAGATATAAATGCCCAGTACCGCCAGGTACTGAGCTCGCTCAAATCTGAAGACTTACACCTCACAGAATCCATCCCCAAATCACTATTCTGCACATCTACACAGATGATCCATGCAAAACATTTCTCTGTGTTTCAGATTTATTCCACAACTGTAATAATATCCATATATTTGATACTTACCCCTCTCCAAATCCTATCTGAAATGTGAAGGAACTGGTGACTGATGGCTACAGAATCTGGTAAAGAGATAGGGCCAGATTTTCATTGACCATAACGCCCCCTTATATCATTCTATTAGTATAAAGAGGTGTGTAATGGTAACAGGGCATGCCCCGCACACCTGTCGTCTTCTGCACACACAGCCCATTTGGAGACCCTGCTTGTAAAAACCACATAGGGCTTATTTACACAATTCCACCACAACCTTTACAGCATCATCCAGCAACTTATTTACCACAGCATCTCATCCTGTCGCCTAGGTCAAGGATAGGAAAGGTAGGCACTTTCTCTCAGGGTTAACACTGAAAGCCTCCTTCTCTCTGGCTTTCTTCTCACCCTCTCCTTCTGGCATTTCCTTCTGTGCCTTTTCCACTCTCCAGGGTAACAGGGTTAGCTAGCCTTGTAGCTCTCTCCAGCCCATCCCCTAATCTAACAATGAGGCACAGCTATCATCATCAGATTTATGCCCAGGCAACTAATTGCTGTGATCAAAATGCTGGTTCAACTGCTGTTGCCCAGCACTCTGTCACAAAGTGTCACCATGGGAACAAGTGACATTTGCACCCATTTAAGTTCCCTTTAAACATTGAAGGTGATGTAAAGGGACCTTAGTGTCAATCTAGCTAATATACAGCCTTTTTCCACCGCATCAAAAAGTTTGCAGTGATGGAAAGTGGGTATGATTCGATGGCAGTTAATTGGCCTCTATGAAAACACTCCAGTTGCATGTGGGCATAAAAACTGGAGCTAGCAGGCACCCATGTGAGTAGCACCAGCAGATGTGTCAGGACTGAATAGGATGAAATGCTGGCCCCATTAAAGCCAAAGGGAATTTTGCCATTGGCTTTAATGGGGCCAGGATTTCTCCTATGGAGCCTGAGCTACCCTCAACTGAAGTGGTCCTCTACCAAGTGAGGGAGAAGCACAGCAGTGTGGGGAAACATGCACTGTCATTGCCATTGTTCTGGGCAGTCACTCATACAATCAATCAGTCTGGCCCTTTTTGTGAGCACCAAGTCACGCAACATTCTGACCAGAATTCCATAGGTAAAAAATAAGGGAACAATTAAGAGGGAAATTTTCAAAGGCACCCAGGTCCCATTGACTGTCAACAGAAGACGGGTTTCTAATGGCTTTTTGTAGCTTTAGACACTTTCCTCTATCCCACAAAAGTCATTTGTCTTTCAGACCTGAGCCAAAGCCTACAGCAGTCAATGAAAATATTCCTATGGACCGCAATGGGCTTTGGATCAGGCCCTTTATCTTTTCTAAAACATCCCGATAAAATGCAGAGAGTTAACCAGGAGAGGAGGGCTTCAGCCAACACTCATCTCATTTTGTGAAGTTTAGTCAGGAGCTGCTATCAGACACATTTTAATTAAAAAGGTCACAAAAGGATCTGCTTTTTACTTTGAAAAGGATGTGGTCAGGACTTTAACTGCGCTGAATGGCTTGAATTTCATTATGACTTAAAAAAACTTTTTTCATCCAAACACAACTAACGGCTTTTGTTCAACACATCAATACAGCTATTTGCATAGGGTATTGATTAGAAGCCATTATAATCACAAAATGTTAATTACACCAATTAATTCACAATCTGTTTGTACCCTAGCTTGTTTGCCTTCAGCACAGAAGGTTAAAGCCAAAGAATAATCAGTCTTGAATTTTTCTCCAGGGCCAACTTTTCATACATTGTGTCCCTTTTATGCTGTAAAAAGCTATTTTGTTGTTAAGTCTGGGTCTTTATTCCCCCCACACTTTGCAAGTTTGAAAGCAAGTATCATGCAGTGACATCAAACCCTTGCCTGTGTCATCTTCACTAAGTATGTTCTCAAAAGAGGAAGAATGAGTTATTGGTATTACACAACTAATAAAATAGCGAGAACGACTGAAATAGCTCCTAAAACTCAAAGATGTTTAGTTATCATCCAAAGGGAGAGGTTCTGGCAGACATTTGTTAATGAGAGCCCTAGGTAATCATCTTTGAAAAATCAGGCCCTATGCTACGATAATTAGATTATCAGATCTCTCTTCATTATCTTCGTGAGCCTAATATATTTTTGGATCAAATTGCATGGGAGGGCATAGAACCAGTATTTTTTTTTGTTTAAACCACTTGTTTTACTCCCCCTACAGTAATTCACACTTACACTCTCCTCTTGCAAACCCCAGGATTCAAGACATCATGGGTTGCATTGCAGTGGTGCTTTTGTACATACAGTGAGTATGCCATGCTAGCCCAATCATATTTTCATTATTTTCTAAGAGATACTAGCTGCCCTTTAATATTCCCATGAAAAGGCACATAAATGTAATATCTCCATTATTTTCACCCCTTTATCTCCCTCTGTCCAATCATTCCGATTTCCCTCCCAACCATTTTAATAATCCTAAACCACTTCTACCTACCTGCTGGCAAACACACTTTAATATAGCTGCCTAAGGTTTGAGAGCCTTTAAGGAAAAAAATACCTGAACTGTCATAGGCTCACGTGAAGCAGCAGAGCACCTTGTAATCAGTCAACTAATGTTAAAGTGGCCAGTCAGGCTTTAAATTCCACAATGTAAAACAAAATCTTTTGCTGGCTCAGCCAAAAGGTACAGTCAGAGTTAAGCCCCTGACCAATCCAGGCTTCTGGGCTTAAGCCAAGGACTTCCCTTGCCAGAACCAACTGGCCCCCAAGAGGAAGCAGCTAGCCCTTTTTACCTTCCCCAGTATATTACAATTGGTTCCTGCCTGCTCACTGTCCTAACTGCTGGGCAGTCAATACTTGTTAGTTCTACCAGCAGCTGATCCTTCCTGACCTCTCTAGCATACCCCCAACAGTCCCAGGTTTCTCAGGACAGCCACACTTTGAGCCTCCAATATCCTCCAGTCCCAGATAAAGCAGCTCCTGTCTGGCTTTGGCTCCACACTCCAAGTGTTACGACCTGGCCCCTGGCACATTGGTCTCAGTGCCACTCAGGTTTGGCCCAGCCCCCTCTGGTTGGAGGAGGGCAAATTTGAGTGAATGTGACCTGGCACACAAGTTGCAACACCACTCACTCAAATGTGACTTGGCTTCCCCCCTGTCAGGGGTCTGGGCCAAAGCTGAGCAGTGCTGTGACCCTGTGTGCCAAAGCCCAGACTGCAACACCAGAGTGAGAAGCCAAGCCCTGCCAACTCCACAGGACAGGAGCCACCAGAGCTGCCACTGCATGGTAGTGTAGGGCAGTGATTTCCCTATACCCCTCCCGGGGGGGTGTACACCCCCCCTGAATTTCCCCAACACCCCCTCAAGTTTTGTGAGCTAGTTACATACCAATTTAGTGACTGTTTGGAAATCCGAATTTAAACTGAAACATTAATACACACTGTAAAAGCTTACACATATTTTATTATATGCTCTGTATCTCAAAAAGGATAATAGATTTTAAAAGTATGAACATAGACTAGCTTCCTTGCTTCCTTATCCAGCTGTTGTTTTTAATGTCAGTGTATTCATTTCGGTGATGTTGGCCAACCTAATAATTTCAAATTATGATTTGTAAGCAAAGTCTAAATGAGCTCTCCCTGACAGCTAGTGATGAGCTGGGGCTGCTGGGAAAGGCTCAGGCCATCTTATATTTACTTTTCCACCTATTCTACCTATGTATCAGCAAACAGTCTGTGTTGTCCCAGTGATGATTTTGGCTGGGGTTGGGTTACAACCCACTTGAATGGTGGGGGAGATGAGGGATGACATTTGTTTTCTTATTGTATGGAGTTAAAGGACAGTAGAACTGTTCTTTAACCTGTGATGTTGGAAGGCTCCAGAGAGAGGGTTAGGGAGCTGCCCTCTCACAGTTTCAAAGGCTAGAGCTGATTTAGCCGCTCCATAGAGAATCTTTTGTTCTAAGTGACCACTGCCAGCTGAAATCACTGAACAATCAGGTTCTAAGTGCTTAGTTCTGTTGTGGGGACAGTGTTTCCTGTTGGGACAGTGTTTTGTGTAAGGCCTTGGATCCACTGCACTTTACAGCGCTGCAACTTTCTCACTCAGATTGTGGGTGTGAAAAAAACACACACCCCTGAGCGCCGCAGTACAGCGCTGTAAAGCGCCAGTGTAACGTGGCGCAGCCGCTGAGAGCGCAGCTCCCATCGCTGCAAGGCTACCCCTCAGGGTGTGGAGTAAGATGCGCACTGGAGAGCTTCTCTCCCAGCGTGGTGCCATGCAACCACACTCGCACTTCAAAGCAGCTGCGCGGGGCAGTGCTGTAACGTTTCAATGTATAGCCATACCTAAGAGACAGCCGACTGCACTAGCGCAAGCGGATTCCCGAACTGAGAGCTCACGCTGATCACTGGAGCTCATGGAAATCAAGCGGACACTCGCAGAGGTTACAGTGCAGTGGCAGCCTGAAGGGTGACGCGGCAGGCCATTGGCAACAGAGTAGTGATGTTGGGAACGGGTTTGGCACCCCCCAACGACACCCAAGACCCATGGGGGCCAGGGAACATGCGACAGCGAAAAGGCAGCTGGAGGAACAAGCAAGGTGCCTTTGGTCGCCCACCTTGGTCAGGTGTACTCACGTGGAAGCCTTCTGAACCTCTGGAATCTCACTGACCAAGGACGAGTATGACAGTGAGTGGGAGTGCAGGGAGGAAAAGTAGCGGTGTGATGTTAAATAAACTTGTTCGGTTGGACTATATTTAGTTCACTTTGCTCCAGATTGCTAGATTTGTGATGTGGATGGAAACTTAATAAATGGTTTCCTTGTAGGCCAAGTTTTTTAAATGCTTATTTGGCCAAGGTTGTGTATCTACATTGTTGTCATCTGGAGGTCATTGTGTTGGGAGTTTCTGTCTTACAACATTTTATCTTAGTTAATTTTTTACATAGAACGGTCATACTGGGCAGACCCACATGGCCATTAGTAGCCCCAGTACCCGTCTCTAAACAGTGGTCAGGCATGGTGCTCGAGGGAATGAATCGAAAGGTACATCATTCCCCTTGCCAAATTCCCGCTTCTGGCAAACAGGCTAGGGTACACTCGCGGCATGGTTGTTGATCCCTCCCCGTCCTGGTAATAGCCAGCAGATGGACCGTGTTTTCTCAGGAATTTATCTAGTCTTTTTATAATCTGTTATGTTTTGGTCTTCACAGCATCGCCTGGCAAAGAGTTTCCTGGGTTGCTTATATTGTGTGAGAAGTACTCTCTTGTTTTTTAAACTTTGTGCCTCTTAATTCATTGTGGTGATGCTGGTTCTTGTGTTATGTGAAGGATATAAATAAAATTTTCCTCTTCGCTTTCTTTGCGCAGTCAGATTTTGTAGACCTCTATCAATATCCCCATTAGTCATCTCTTTTCTACTGATTCCAGTCATTTAACTCCCCTCTGTTTCATACGCCTGTTATTTTTAGTTGTCCATCTCTTGTACCTTTTCCAATTCAATATATATTTTAGGATGGGTGACCGATCTGCACACACTATTCAAGGTGTGACGTACCATGAGTTTATATAGCGGCATATTGATATTTTCGTCTTATCTATCCCTTTCTTAATTGATTCCCAACCCTGTTTGCTCTTTTTGCTGCCTGTGCCTGCGCATTGAGCGGAGTTTTCAAGAACTATCCACAATGACTCCAAGATCTTGTCATAGTGTTAACAGCTAATTCAGATGCCGATCATTTGTATGTATAGTTGGAGATTGCTGTTTTCCCAATGTGCATTTACCTTTGCCATTATTATCACATTAAATATTCATTTGCATTTGTTTGGCCCGGTCACTCAGTTTTTGTGAGATCGCTTTGTTAATTCTTCGCTCATGTTGCTGGGCTTACACATCTTGAAATAGTTCTGTATTATACGCATTTTGCCGACCTCTACGTTTACCCATTTTTCCAGATCATTCATGAATATGTTGAACAGTAATAGTCCCAGTACTGACCCCTCAGGTATACCACTATTTATCTCTCTCCATTCTGACAACTGATAATTTATTCCTACCCTTTGTTTCCCATCTTTTAACCAGTTACTGATCCATGAGAGGACTTTCCTTTTAATCCATGATGGCTTACTTTTCAAAAGTCAATTTAAATTACATACTTTTTTAAAAAATGTATATTTTTTTTTTAGAAATCTAGACCTGTTATGTGTTTGGTGTAACTTGCATTATTCTTATGTTAAATTTGCATAATCCTAACAAAACATTTACTTTATTCATCTCTCTTTTATTTATCTCAGGGGTCCTGACACCCGCCCTATAAATGCAAACACCCCCCTAATTTCAATTCCTGGGGAAACCACTGGTGTAGGGTGCACTCACCACTTCATGGGTTACACCTCATGTTTTTCTTCCATTACTGCATACCCGAAAACAACCAGCCACATTGCAAACAAATGCCTCCTCCTTTACGGTGTTGCAGCGCATAGTTAATTTAAAAAAAGCTGCCTTTACCACAGCCATCCAGATAAAACATCTATGCAAACAAGGGAGTGTGCTCTGCTAGGTTACTAATAAAGCCAAAAGCCACTACTGGCTGGTGTATGCAATGGTTGCCACCCTAATAATTTTGTTTGTGCTATATCGTCGTTTGTGTAGAAGGCCAACATGTCAGAGGGAGGGAGGGTAAAAACCGAAATGGTGACCCCTCACAACAAAATGGTGATTCGGGGTTGGGGGGGAGGGAGAAACTGTCACAACCCCCATGGCCCCCTCCCTGAGGGGGTTCCCTGGGGAGGCAGATCAGTATAGTATGTTGCAAATGCTGGTGCAGGCATTGCAAAGCATTTCAGGAAAGGTTAAAGGTGTGAATGTGGAGGTTTCTCTCCCACCCACAGAGGAAGGGAGAAGGGATTGGTTTAACTCAACACTCCAGCTAGGTCTGAAGATAAGACACTAACTCCAGCCCAAGGCCACGGCATACAACCAACTCTCGGCTGCCTGCCAAGAAAGACAGGGGCCTGGATTCCAACCCCAACCAGCCATGAAAAGGGAGAATTCAGCTGAACAGAACCTCAGGGGCTGCAAAAAGTAGTAGAATGGCAAAGGCCAGTGAGGGGAAAAACAAAGTATTGTGTCCCTGAAGCTGGTGTGTTTTGGGAAAGCTAAGGATGCTGCAAAAAGCTAGTTTGGACTAGTACAAAGAGCACAGTAGACAGAGGTACCTGAACAAAACACCCTCCAAAATCTCAGAACTTAAAACCCTCCTGAGAGGTAAAGCAAGTTGGAGATCAATAGCGGACCCTGGACAGCCCGTGCACAGGCCAAACTTTCGTCCACCCTTCCCCTTCCTCTTCTTACATTACACCCAGGCTTGGCCAGCCTTTGGTTGTGTGTGTGTAAGTATGAAAGTGGGTTAAGGCACAGGCACTAACTCTTCCTTCCTTCCTTGGAGTGACATGGGAGGCCCCTGCTCTCACTGCTATTTTATTAATAAAGCTTCAAAACAAACACTTCATGTGCTCCTTCATCCCCTCCTCAAACAATCCTACAGCCTCAGCCTGACCAATCTGCCTGAGGTGTCAGGTGATAAAATAAATCTGTCACACTATCACACCATGGGGGCAGCACCCAACCCCCACTCCAGGACCTCCCATCCCTCTGGGGCAGGACTTGTGCAGCTTTAACCACTTGAAATGTGGAGAGAGATGCTCTACACAGCTACTGGAAGTCTAAATTCCTTCTCTTCTCCCCGAAAGACACACTTTCAGGTGGGGTGTCAGCAAGGCCTTCAGCAGAGGGCATCAAATGCCAGTCAAAAATTCAGATTGACTTCAGTCAGCACAGGATATGCTCAAGTCATAGCTTATCATTTGAAATGTAGATGAGTAAGTGAGGGAAGTGAATTGTGCATTTTTCTTGTAGAGTGTACAAAAAAGTGCAGCGCTGAACTCAGTGACAGAGAAAAACAACTTTAATATAAAACAGCAAGCTACTGAGGAAAGAAGAAATTCTGAAAAATATATATACACACACAATCATGAAATCCTCTATTAAATCAAATACTGTCCCCATTTACACAAAGCCATCAGCAAGTCCTGTATTTACTGTCCGCTTCCTAGAAAACAGTATGACAAAATTTGCATTCAGAGAAGCAGTCAGAGTCATGTTTCTTATTCCACAAGATTTGGTGTTATGTAGGTATAGAAACAATAGGGTCAACCCTTCCATACCTCTTTTGTTGAGCAGCTACTAATACGAGTATTACATTAGCCTACAGAAAAGACCAATCTATCACTTTAAAATCCATCTCCTTTGGAACAAAATGCCAGGTAAAATATATTTAAGGCTGTACAGGCAAGTCTCATCTTACGCGCATTTGACATGTGCAAATTCAGCTTTGCACAGTCGGCAAAAAGAAAAAAAACATAATTTAAATACTGTACCTGTAGTGTGGGTGATTCCGCCCACCACTACACTCAATGTAATTTTGACTATATACGATTTTCGCTTTACGCACTGACAGCGGAACGTAACCCCAGGGTAAGATGAGACTTGCCTGTACTTAAGGATATGGTCAGCATTATTAGAAGATGCTAACAAAACCTCTTGTGGGAATATGTAGCACATGATGTTACTAACATGAAAAATGAATGTGTAGTCAGCACGGAATATGCCTGACATTGCAATGTCAGGTTTGGATTGGTCATGTGTCAAGATGTTTTTGGACTTTGCCTCCTTACCTAAAGCTGGAGAGGCACTGCCAAAGCAATCCTTGGGTACCCAGCAAATTTTGATATCAAAAGCATCCAGGGCCCAGAGGAATAAAAGCTTTTGCAGCACACATCATCATTCTTTTCACCTGAATCTGCAACTAACATTTGTCAGCAGCAGGCAGCAGATCCACAACTTCATCAGGGTCATCCTTGGGCTTTATTTTCTTACATTTGCCCCAAAGCATTAGAAATCTGTGAAGGCAAATTTGCACTAAAAAGTACCCTAACACTCATTGTAAGCAACTGCAGCATTCAGCAAAACCCGTTGGGGGTTGAATGACAAGTGCTTGAAGATATTCTGGAGATACCATATATAAAATTAACTTTTGTCTGGATTCTAAGCTCTGCTGTCAGTAAAGCAAGGCAAATGTGGATATGGGGTAGACACACAATAACTTAAAATCCAGGATTTTGATACATCCTTCCAAGATTATCAATGCATTGTAACATTCACCGAGCTGAAGAAGGCTGGATTCCATGAATCCTCTGAGCTACAGAAGCATGAATTGGATGCCTGCCAAACCTACTACATGATGGGATACAGGTTAATTTTAAAAAAAAAAATCTGTATAACAAAAGGTGAGAAACTATGAAGAAATTGGTAAAACTAAACATAAACCATCTAGATAAAATTATTGGCACCAGAGGGATGACCAGTTTTTATTGGTTACAGGGGAGAGGATTTTTTTTTCCAGTGAGCAGATTAGCACACTCTTTATTCCAGTCACTGATACAACAGAATTTTTAAGCTGAATTTGGAAAGCTGACGTGAAAGGTGGCACTACACAAAGCTCATTGTTATTTCCAGCAGGACAAGACATTGGAAGTCCTTCAAAGATGAGAGGGATGTTAGTGAGCTGGGTGTGGATACAACAGAACAGCTGAAGTAGGACTCTTTTGACCACAAAAGCATTTATGATGGTCTAGCACACTGACATCTAGAACCACAAAGGCAAAAACGCCCCATTTTAGATGAATGCTCTCAAGAGACCTATTAAACATGATGCTAGACCCCAGGAAATGAGCCTTGGTTTCGGAGAATATCCCTACAGTACCCACCTTTACCTAGCACCTACTGGAAAGGATTTCATGACACACAGTTACCACAAAGATCATCTGGCCAAAATCACTCATACACAGAGCGTCCCCTGCATAATTTGTCCACTCCTCTCTCATGTGGTGGCAAGGTCATAGAGGTGGTGTAAGGAGGGGGGGTGGCTGGTATGTAGAGTTGGTGGACACACAACATCTCGACCCTCAGCCTGGGGCTCCGTTTAACTCTTCTGCACCTCTGCACACAGGGAAACATTTCTTTAAACTGACTTTCTAGGAGCAGCAGCCACTGGAGGAGAGGGATGCAGTATCTTGGAGGATACTGTTGTATGGTAACTGTGAACAAATGCTGATTTTTGAGTGGAACCTCTCCCCAAAGTTAATGTCCCTGGTGAGTTCAGAAACAGACACAGCTATTTCATACCAGATCAGCAAGATGATGCATAAGATCAGAGCCTTGATCTTTTATGAGGTCCTGACATTCCTAACATTTTTGTAATCTCTCCTCATACCTACTGTATTTTCTCTAGTAATCCTAAAGAGATAGCGTCTTGTCTTAGTTCTCTGAACTGATTTGGTCACATGTAGAAGCCTGTTAATGGAGAAACTAAACAGCTTTGGTTTATGAAATTTTTGATACACTTTCCTTTTTCATTGATACATTTCATAGGAAGGACAATTTTACATTAACTATTTTACACTCCACTGAATGTTATGTCGCTCTACAGGAATATATTTCTTGGTTCGTGCAAAGGCAAAATATTGTTGCAAATGCTTTATTTTCCTAAATATTGGACTTCATGATTTTTTTAATGGACTCATTCTATGCACTGTTTTTGTACCACATCTCTTTCCTATTGGTGGATTTCTATTAGCCAGCTAAAGGAATTTCCACTGCTGTTCCCAGAGCCTTTACCTCTGATTTACAGGAGAAAAAGGATCACTTGGACTGCCTGTAATACCTATACTTTAAGGCAAGAGTAGAAAGAAGAGTCAGTGATCCAGGAAACTCCAGGGTCAGTAATACCGAAACAGAGAAAAAAAGAGACTAGGGACTTAAAAGAAAGCAGACTGAAGGGATGGCGGGGTGAGCAAAAGAAATGCTGTTGAAATAATAAACCAAGAAACAGACTAGTTAAATTCAAAGATAAAATGTGTAGGTGGGCGTGTAAACGACACATTGGTAAATGTGTGCAAGTCTAAGAAAGCATATTGGTGTAATGCGGATGCAGTAGGAGATAAAAGAAGGTAGACATTGTACCAAATTAAAATCCCCTCTACAAATGTACTTTAACTCCCTTAGAGCCAGATTTCTCTCTCTTTTGCTTTGGTGTAAATCTAAATCCAGAGTAATTCCACAGGAAGAAACCCATTAACTCCAGATTTGAATGACTATAAAGATTAGAATTCTCCCTTTAAAATCAGTTCTGAATTTGGCCCAAGAACACCAGTAGTCGTACATCTTTAACCATCCTTTCATCTTATTTTAAGAGAGGTTAAATGTACAGTACACTAAGGCTAAAAGCATGCACCCCGATTCTCCTCACAATTCTGCAAGTCAGAAGTAGCTCTGTGTAAGTGAAATAAGCCTGATTTTTCCCCTTTTTTTTTTGAATTTGCAGTCACTGCATGGACCCTATCACCATCATCAGCCCTTCTCTTATGATTTCACATGTAATGTATTTAAGGTTCTCTCCACATTTATAAATACAATAATTATAAATGTTCATAAACTGGGCTTCCAACTTGCAAGTTTCAGCATGCTCCAGAAATTATATATTTTTTTAAAATAAAACTATATTCCTCATAAGCAAGACTATGATTTTGTCATGGAGGTCATGGGTTCCGTGACTTCCCAGGACCTCCGTGACTTCTTCCGTGGCAGGACTGGAGCAGCTGATCGGCCGCCAGCCCCAGGGCCACCGGAGCGGCAGTCCCCGGCCCACCAGAGCACCAGCTTGGGTTGGGTCAACCCCCCTGGCGCTGGAGGAGCAGCAGCTGTCAGCCTCTGCCCCAGGATCAGTGGTGGAGCTGGAGCAGCTGCAAGTCCTGGCAGCGCTCTGTTTGTCCTCACCCCTGCTCCTCCAGGCTATTTTTAGTAAAAGTCAGAAACAGGTTGCAGGCTTCCGTGAATTTGTTTATTGCCCGTGACTTGCCCCTGACTTTTACTAGAAATAACTGTGACAAAATTTTAGCCGTACTCATAAGTCACTGTACTTTTTGAATTTCCAAGTCACTGCAAAATGGAAAAGAAATTAAAAAAAGGAAATACAACAAAGAAATATATAGGATTGCCTTTGATAATTGTATAAACAACATGACTATACATCAAAAGAATGTGAGTTGCTTAATGGCCTTAAGATTGAAACTTGCTACTCTCCATAAAGACAAAATATCACCCAGTAAGAGGGTGGTAGGGATCTTCTTTTGACTCACCCTGTTACCAGGACTTAGAACTCTACAGGGAGATAATGACCAATTCCTGCAGATTCATTGTTCCGGCAGGTGTAACTAGTTAAGTCCACCTTAGATATGGCCAGAGAGAACTGAGGTATAAGACAGAGTTCCTGCAACAAACATTAGAAGACGACAAAGATGACAACAGAAGCTGAGGTGCATTCTGCTGTTCTTTGAGTTACTAAAAGTCAAGAGAGTACATTTGGACTAAATACAGTGGAAGTCAGTTCCTCAGCAGATGTAAGTCCCAGCTACAATAGCACTGGGAGAGTCACTTTTTAGGGCAGAGCCACACTTCAAACCTGTAAGCATTTTATCTTGTTCAACACTGTCCTCTGACTTCAGAGTCATTTCTAATACTCCTGGCCAGGGTCACCTCATAGCCAGCTTTTCTTCAATAAGAACAAGTATATTCCTTTTTTTAAAATACATTTTTAATATATCCCTGCCAAAAAGTATTCCTAATACCTTTAATCATTTCAGTTGTTTCCTTTACATTATACCTTTTCTATGGCAACAACAATTTTCTTGTAAAGTGGTGGCCATAAACACATTGCAGTATTCTAACCAATCCCTTGTAGATGAACATCATCCTTTCTTTTGATCCATCTAATATCCCTATGTTCATACAATGCCTTTTGCCTTATTTCTACACCATACACCAAGCTGATGGTTTTAAGGATTTTTGTACAAACCTTCTAAATCGCTTTCCTCGACAATATGCTGCATGACTGATCTATTTAATGCATACTCCCTGTTTTGGTTCATTGCTGGCAGACATTTAAAAAAAAAATTGTCTATAGTAAATTGTATTTTCCATTGAGTAGCCTCATCACCTGAAAAAAAGTGACTCCACCTCTATTTTTCCTACAATATTTTCTAGCCCTTCAATTTTGGTACCTTCAGCAAAATGTTGATGCTTTCTCCAAATAACTGACAGCTTGTCAGGTATGTTGTTAGTGTACTACCGCATATCACACATGGAAAATTACTTTAAAACAACAGAGGGCCAGGTTTCCAAACACTGACCTCTAGTTTTCACACCTGCAATTATCTGTAGGCACATTTTGTCAATTCATGACCTGTAGCTGTCTAAATATCTGATTGCACCTGACCACAGTTTATGGAGGTATATTAAAGGTTGGGCTCAGATTGCGGCCCTAAAGTTCTAGTTTAAATCTGAAAAAAACAGAAAATGTAGACGTCCCACACCTAGGTTGGTACACTATGACTAAGTATTAGAGGTCAGACATCATATCACCTTCAGGTTCAAGTTCATAAAAGGGTGAGTGAGGGATGAAAATTCAGGTCTTAAAATTTTACTGCAGGAGCTTTTCGCACCCAAATAAGGGGATTTCCTTCAGCACTTCAAGAATCTCCCCACCCCCCATCATACACTTCACCTTCAAAAAAAATCTTACAATTTAAGGCTCCCCAAGCTGCCAGAAGAGAAGATTAAGATTTGACTTCTTGCCTTCCCTTTGTGCGTATATGGGAACTGAGAGGTCATCTGGCAAAGAGATGGATGTATCCTCTCTTCTTCCCCTCTAGCTCCATTGCTGCAGAAAAGGGTAAGGCCAACCTGCCAGATGCAAAGTTTCCATGAGAGGCATTCCCTGCAATCCAGTGGAGTCTAATCCAAATCACTTGCTTTTCTTGAGTTTAAGGCCATCCCCAATTCTCAAGGCCTAACACTGCAATTAACATCTTTATCCCTAAAGATGTCTAGATAGGATTCCCTTCAGATCCCCTCAATGCCTTATTTAGTCCAGAGAGTATGTTGTTGCAGAATTGACCTGCTGTCTCAACAAAACCCTTAGCCCCTGGAGGACTAGGGGAGATAAATGCTACAGCATGAACCACTATGGTGCACGTGGGCATGCATGTAGGGACTTAACAGTTTTAACAAATATATATCAATATTTGAGTCATTAAAGCATCATTGTCTCTAAAAAATTAGTTATTATTACAGGGCCCTCATCAGGGGTGGCTGTGCTAGGCATTGCACTATACGCATAGGAGATACTCTCTGCCCCAAAGAGTTTACAGTCTTTGTAAACAAACAAGGAAGGCAAAACAGAAGGTGCGAGAGGGGGCGGAAGAGGTCGAGGAGAAGCAACTGTAGAACCAGCACATCTTGTCCCAGAGGCAACTGCTGTACCTCACCACCTGCCGAGCCATTGTTACCCACAGGGCCGGCTCCAGGCCACAGCGCGCCAAGCGCATGCTTGGGGCAGCATGCCGCAGGGGGCGCTCTGCTGGTGGCCGGGAGGGCGGCAGGCGGCTCCAGTGGAGCTGCCGCAGGCGTGGCTGCGGAGGGTCCGCTGGTCCCTCAGCTCTGGTGGACCTCCTGCAGACACGCTTGCGGCAGCTCCACCAGAGCCATGGGACCAGCGGACCATCCGCAGAAATGCCTGCGGGAGGTCCACTGGAGCCGCGGGACCGGCGAGTGGCAGAGCACCCCCCCATGGCATGCCGCCGTGCTTGGGGCGGCGAAATTGCTAGAGCTGGCAGCCCTGGTTACCCAGCAGTACCTTGAAGGAGGAATCTGAAGACCACAATAGCTCTTTTGAAATCATTTTGTTTTATCATGAAAGTTTGTGCTGGGTACAATGTTAGGGGTGTGTCGGGGGGGTTAACCTTATAAAAATCATAACTGCAAACTTCAATGTGGACATGGAAGGAGACCTTCCTTCCTGGGTTCCCTTTTTAAAATTCCCTACCCTGGGAATCACCTTCACAGCAGCCTCTTGACCAGGTTCTGCCCACTTTATGTTCAGTGCAGACTACGTCCTCTTAAGTTAAGTAGATTTTGCTGAGTTAGTTTTACTATTTGTGCATGCATCCTACCATCTGCCCAAGCTATACACTGCTCCCTTTGAAGTCTCTCTCCCACACTTCAAGGCATTTTTCTTTAAATGTTGTAGTTGCACAAACCATCGAGCTGGTAATTCGTCTACCTGCAGAATGGCTGGTGGTTTTGAAAGCTTCTAAAAGGAGAAGCACCACAGAATATGGGCAGTTCTAGAAGTACCTTTTTGGTTGGTGATGCCCTTCTAGGACAGTTAATCAACTGTTGCTGATCTTCATTTTTACCTCCATTTATTTTGCATCAGATTCCAATACCTCACTCGCACTGAGTAGCGCCTTGCTCCACAAGTTCACCCTCTGAAGTTAAATGGGCTACTTTGGGAAGTAGGGTGCTTCTTTGCATGAGTAAGACATTAGGGCCTGGCTCTTTTTCTTATGTCCCTCTACCCCTCCCCATTCCCAGTATTACTCTTGTGAGAGGTGGGCACAATCCCTTTCCAAACCTCCTGTGGGGTAAGTGAAGCTTTACCTTCCCCACAATACACAGCAGAACCTGAATGGCGCTCAAGACAGGGGTCTTGTTTTTGCTATAATCAGGCATCAAAAAATTACAACTTCTCTACAGTAATCCTCACAGACTCACTATCCTTGTCACATTTATCCCTAAGCAAGATCACCTGCGGTATCTGCTTTGTAAGGAAGCCTGTAATGTAAAAGTAATTGTAAAGGCGAGTTTAAATATGACCTCCATCAACCTACAATGCATGCAAACACTTAATTTAATTTTCTATCAATTTACAGATGAATGAGGCTCACTGTATTTAAAAATAAAAACAATCTGGCCTTTGACTTCCTGTGAGATTACTCCTCCACATTAATATACTCCACTAGGCTTCTTGCAACCTTTGGGAGAACTAGGTGAAAACCATTCAGGGAATACAGACAATATCTATTTGATCTTTTTCCCCACCTCCACCCACACTGAAGGCCAGCCAGGCAGAGAAATATTTAAATATGTATATGTTCAAAACATCTGTGCTACATGCCTCAAGGGCAACTGATTGACTCATTGGTGGGGCAACCTCATTGAGACGTACTGTCAAACAGAAAGAAGAATACACGCAGAGTCTCTTTGCAGTGTTCATAGACTTTACAATAAAACGGAGTAGCCTTGGTTTTTCTGTTAACAAACTTTTCATATTTAGTGTTCAGGAACACTAACTATTTATTTAAATGGAGGACTCAAAGGTCGAGTGTTCGCTGAAATCTGTATTTCATTTTGTACAACTTGGAGGTAATTGTGTATATTGTCAATGAAGAAAAAACAGTATCTTTCATAACAAGATGTGAAATAGATGATTGAGTTGTTGTTTTTTTTTAAGCCACAAAAAATATACTGAGACAGAGCTCTTGTTTTCAAGTATGTCCTGGATAGACACAAACATCAACATAATCCATTAACGTCTATTGCCATTACAATCCAGATTTTAAATAAGTGGAAAAACAAACTTGCTAAAAGTTTGATTAGAGTACCCTACAGCATAATTAACAATCTCTGTGACAGCACATAAACAAAGCAAAAGTAAAAAAGGATCTATTGACCATCAAGGAGCTGATTACGGTCCTTGAGTCTCAAGTTAAAGCAGTCTGAATGGTGCTCTAACTTACGCCAGCTTCCCAGGGTTGCTTAGAGACAATATGCCAACTGAGCGTAGCTAGAGCATAGTGTGGGGGACAGTACTTTCTGTCCCCGCACCAAGCAGGCCCCCTACACCGACACCAAGTGGGATTTGGCCCAGGATCAGGCCCAGGCCCAGGTATGCTAGCTCTATGCTTGCTGAGCACTCCCTCTCATGATTCTTTTCAACCCCATTGTGCCCCTGAGGCAGCACAAGACTGCCAATGCTCCTAGAGCATGCTTAGGTTTTATTCCATGTAGAGAAGATACATTCTTGTACAGGACAACTGCAATTTGCCCAGCAATGAAAATTTGTCATGTTAAGAGACTAATGAATGAAATGGACACATTTTTGACGTGCTCACATCCGGTGCATCAATGTTTTAATACTTTGTTTAATGCGTTTTATAAAAAAGTAACTATCGCCTGTGTGGGGGAAAAAAGTGACATGATGGAACAAATCATTTTTACAGGTTTGCTGCAAAACATGTACTTTAAAATAGCAAATGAGACATTCGTAAATGAGCCCAGCCCCAGTGGTGATCTACAACAGATGGGAGAGTAACAGATTCCACCTACAATGCCACAGCATGGAAAGTGAAACAGCACAAATGCTAAAGACTGAAAGGTAGCATTGATCATCATCACAGTGCCCAGGTTTTGTATTATTGTCATGCTGAGAAGAAAGAGTTCATGGGAGAAATGGTTTTTATTTTAAACAAAATTTGAATTACATATTCAGACTCATTTCAAAGTCTGTACAACAGTTTGTAGAGGCTAATTTTATCTTTCCCCTGTAGCAAACTGGGAGAAAAAAAGTTTCAGTGCAAGGAATAAAAGAGATGCAAACACTGACTGAAAGTTTCATCTTATGAAGAAGTGCTATCAATGGGAAGGGGCTTGTTCAGTCCAAGAGAAAAAAATTCTTTGTTTCTAAACAGAGAGAGAGAGTACATTTTGCTGGAAGTTTTAAATTTCTTGAGCCAGAATCTCAGATGGTGTAAATTTGCATAGATCCTTAAACAATGCTGATTTACACCAGCTGAGGAACTGGCTCCTTACGAGTTTCTGTGCTTTGCCACAGGAAGAGAACATACAGTTTGCTCTATTGATTCAGAACTGTGTCTTTAGCCAACATGTCTCTATCCTTTTCATTGCATGGTGGGAAGCTGCACAGTAAGTTGTGATTACAAGTGGATGCAAGCTGCCATGCAGGAGAGATTCATGGTGGTCTGCTCTCACCAATAAAACTACTTCGCAAAGGGTTTCAGTAGAACTAGACCTGTTTACATCAGCTGAGGCTCTGCCCCAGTATGTTTTGCAAATAAATGCAGGTGTTCATTTTCCAGCAGGGTGACTCAACCACTGCACATGAGCACTATATTCTCTTTTTATATAGGAGTGATCAAGTTTCATAATACTCCTCTCTTTGCACACCTCACTCAACTCTGCTCTTGCTATTCCCAGTTCCAGGCAAATCCTCACAGTTGGCACACTCTTTTTTTATTTAAATCAGTCAGACCACTAATCATTGTGTTGCTTTTCTCTAGATGGTTTCCACCATCGGTCACCACTATTCTCAACTGAAGTTCAGGTCTATGCCACAATACTACTTCCCATGCCCCCAAAGATATGTGCCTGCTGGGTACATTTTACAACAGAGCCATGTTATTGTCTTTCAGAGGGATTGGCGTTTCACTGAACAGTTGCAGAGAAATTCAGCGGTGACCTTGTGAAACCTCGTTTGTATTCCAGAAACTTCGACAGGGTGAAACCATATTAATTCAATAGTTTTAGAACCTCCACAATAGATTTATGGACTTAGAGAATATAGTGACAGTTCATAGAGAATTACATGGTGATGCCTGCGGTAGCACAATCTGCCAGACACATATGGGCAGATTATCATGGATATGTACTAAGGTAGCATAACAGTAGTGAGAAGCAGCTGTGGCAACAAAATGATTCACTGTGAGGGTAGGTCTACAACAAGGATCAGCCTTAAGCCCACACCTATTTGCAATTATACTGGATACCTTGATGCAAGGGATTGGGGAGAGGCTCCATGGAGCATGATTTTCGCCCATGATATCATATTGAGCCATAAAGATAAATAATAACTGGTTACCTTAGTAAACCATTTTTCCCTAAATCAGTCAACACATGACGGACTACATGCAACACTTTGTTGAGAGAAACATCAAGAAGTAGAACTAGATGGTATAGAAAGTTTGAGCAACAATTCAGATTCCTCAGTTCAGTGGTGAGCTATGATAGAAATGGGAATGTGGACGTTAGAAGCCGAATGAAAAGCACTTGGTGCAAACAGAGGGACTTGACAGGAATTCTCAAGAATATGCCAAGTATGCTAAAGAGCAAAGTGTGCAAGACCATGCGTAGGCCAGCTATGATGTATAGGTTGGAATGCTGGTCAGTGAGAAAGAATTATTTCTCCCTGCCAAAATGAAAATGCTCAAGTGGGTGCTACCAAATTCATGGTCTATTTTGGTCAATTTCACAGTCTTGGGATTTTTAAAATAGCAAATTTCATGATTTCATCTATTTAAATCTGAAATTTCACAGTGTTGTAATTTAGGGGTCCTGACCCAAAAAGGAGTTATGGGGGAGGTCACAAGGTTATTGTAGGGGGGGTTGCGATATTGCCATCCTTAATTCTGCACTGCTGCAGGCTGTGGTGCTGCCTTCAGAGCTGGGGGGCCAGAGATTGGTGTCTGCTGGCCAGGAGCCCAGCTGTAAAGGCAGAGCTGCTGCCAGCACCAGCACAGAAGTAAGGATGACATGGTATGGTATTGCCACCCTTACTTCTGCGCTACAGCTGGCGAGGCACTGGCTTCAGAGCTGGGTGCCTGGCCAACAGCTGCCACTCTCCGGCCACCCAACTCTGAAAGCAGTGAAGAAGTAAAGGTGGCAATACCATGATCCCCCCTGAAATAACCTTGTGATCCCCCTGCAACTTCCTTTGGGGTCAGAACCCTCAGTCTGAGAGAAACTGATCTCCCCCATGAAACTGGTATAGTATAGGGTAAAAGCACACGAAAGACCAGATTTCACAGTCTGTGAAACATGGCCATGAGTTTGGTAGGGCCCTACTCATAGATTATGCAATGAAGTGGTACAAGCCATGATGCAGGTAACCCGCATCATGGAAAAGCTCAGGTAGTATCAACTGAGATGTGAGACAACAAGATTCAGGATACATTAGCCAGACAGTACAAGAACTAATAGTCAGAGGACAAAGACCTTGAGGAAGATCCAGAAAAAGGTGGTTTGAGGCTTTGAAAGAGGTGTCAGCTTGGAAGACACGCTTAAGAAAGACATTGGGAGATGGAAAACAAGAGACACCAGTCCTGATTTATGGACTAAAGCAAAAGGCAACAAAGAAGATTTAAGGCCTTCAAATACACAATTAAAAAACTAAAACTTCTTAAGAGTCACCTTGTACTCCCATCGGTCCTCCACTGCTGCTCTGTGCACTTATTTGGGCCCTGCTTTAACAAGACACTGAAATATGTACTTAACTTTGTGATTATTCATGTGCTTAAAGTTAGGCATAAGTTTAAGTACCTTATTGAATCAGGCCATAGGTGTCTCAACCCCATCTCTGCCACATATTGATCCAAAAATTGGCTGCTTTGTAATATCCTTAACTGCCATGCTGTAGTCACAAGCAACAACTTCTCGTCTTTTGTCTGTCTACCTTCAAGAAAGAGTATTAAGGGTCAGTAAGTTCAGGGCTGCTGATCACTTTCCCCACCTCCTCTCCTTCTGTTGTTCCATGTTCAGGCTGAACACACTTCAGGAAAATACCCAAAAAGAATATTTCAAAAAGGGATTGAGAAAACAGGAGCAGCTGCCATTTCCACCCACGGAAAGCATCAATGATCTATTTATGGGAGCAACCGAACATATGGAAAGACTAAGGCTTTTGTCTACAGCCATGAGAAAGTGCAATACTATTAAGATTAATTCAATCTGTGCAATTAATGGTGGGAGACTACGGAGGCTAATGCAGTGACAAACCCTTTCCAGAGGAGAATACAGCAACTGAGACCACCTGTGGCCAGCTTAAGCACTTGAGTTATCCACTACTTCATGTTGACTCAAAATGCAGGTTTAGTGTGACTGGCAGGCTTCCAACATACCAAGGAATTTTGCTTATGCAGGAAATCTTTGGCTTTCCATTTCGTATATTTTTTAAGTGATATAAATAGGAATGGGAAATATCCCAGTATTCAGACTGTTACATTCAGGGACTCATTATTAGGCTATTATTTCAATGATATGGGGGATATTTAGGTTCCAAGGGAAAAAATTGAAAAAGTAAATAAATGTCAAGGGAAGCAGTAGCATTACCACAATGAAGGAAGAACAGAGCTGTATTTTATTTATTTTTAATTACAGGTAACATCCCTTTTTATCCTACAGCCATGAAAGAAGTGTGTGGGAGGCTATCATGGCATCTTTACTCAAGGGAATTTCTCATGGAGTCTCAACCCAACTAAGGATGGCGCAGATTTTTAAGGTTAAATCAAACGTTTCTGAAAAGAAGTAGACAAGATCTGTTCCATTGGTCAAAAACATTTGTCTTCCAAAAAGTTTACAACATTAGGGTTGATCTCCTCCAAAATACATCCCTAACTCTTACCTCACAGGCAACTCCTACTTACGGCATCATATCTAGACCAGCACTTACTGCTGCCACTGATGCAGAGAGAAAAAAAAATGGTGTAGTTATTTAAAAAAAATCAGAGCAGGGGAAATTTGAAAATGTGGTTTCCACCATCACACCCAAACAGCAAAATGTTGCCATTTTAATTTTGGAATGCAAAACTTTTCACGTAGCCTTAATTAGAAAACAAAAAAAAGTTTCAGCGGAGAGCACAGAGCCCTGAGCCAAGTAAAGAACACAATACTATGAGGGAGAGGGAGGAGGCAGTTTTAAGTAGCCTAAATTTAAAACTGGAATTCTGTAAAACGTGACATGTCTCCTAATTAGGCAAATTGAGTGCTCTCAATTTGGAAATGTCCACAAGGCCAGTTTGTAGACAGTTAATCCCAATCTTGTTTGCTTTTATTTAGTTTCTTTTATCTGTATCTTTGCTTCAGCTAGTAGAAACCCAAGGTTTTTCATTGTAATTTATTTTTTTGGTCCAACCAAAGTAAAAGATGACAGGTAATAATATAATGTGTCGTAGCAGGAGAAATGCTGACAGACATTGTGTTACTTTGCTTCAATTAGGCTCTAATTACTTCTTCTCTTCAATTAGAAAAATCACATGAACCAATTATGCCAGATAAAGTGTGCTTATCCTATTCAAACTGCACAATGGGTAAGGTCTATTCACATTGATTATCTTCAATTTATGCTTTTAGCCTTTTTTTCCCCCCTTCTGTCTGCACGGCCCATTACAGTTTTAAAGTGGAAGCTCTTAAGCAGTTCACAGTATTATGATATCATTCATAACAACTGCTATGTTTTGATGGAAGTATAATTTTGATGTCTTGAATGCAGAGACAAAAATTATCTTTGGATTGAATGTATTCCAATTCTGCTATTTTGGTTAACAATATTCCCATATTTAAATAAATATAACGGACACAGCTGATTCAGACAGTTGATTCTATGGAACAAAGACATTTCAAAAGCATACACACAGTATTGAACCCAAAGAATTTTTCAGTGGCCCTCAGTCTCGGACACAGAAGCATCAGTTCTACAAGCTCTTTTTGGCCTCACTTATGCTCTGAAGAGTGAAAGGTGATCAGGGAGGGAAGAAAAGTGACAAGTCTAACAGGTCTACACTGCGACTTTAAATAGGTTTAACGGCCGATATACCGATTTAACGCTGTATCCGTTCACACGACGTTGTCATTAATATCGACTTAAATGGCTCCTTAAATCGATTTCGGAACTCCTCCCAAACGAGAGGAGTAGCGCTAAATTCGATAGTGATAACTCGGATTAGGGTTCGTGTGGACGGAAATCGACGTTATTGGCCTCCGGGCGGCATCCCAGAGTGCAGCACTGACCCACCGGACAGCAATCGTTGAACCGGATGCAGCGGGAGTAACAGGAAAAGCCCCGCGAACTTTGAAGTACATTACCGTGCTTGCCAGCCCAGCGGGAGCCGCCTGTCAGCACGAGCGCGATGCAGTCTGAAAATCGAAAAAAGAGCTCCACATAGACCGTAAGGGAGATACTAGGTCTGATCGCGTATGGGGAGACAAACGTAATCCACTCCTACAGAACAAAATGCAATAAAGCGTTGACATAAAAAACCAGATACACAGCGGGCGCCGGGACAACAACGGAACAGAACGCCAAATGGACCCTCATAAGGAGGGAGGGGGACTCGGAGACCCAGCACCCACATCACAGCAGTCTCTGAAAATATTGCAACTCTGGCTAGCTCCAAAGGTCGAGTAAAACACAGGTTGCGGGTTCAGTGACACCAGCTCCATTTCTTCCCCCACCACCACTAAAAAAAAGGAAGAAATCATCCTTACTCGATCACCCTACGTGTACTGAAGCTGCTGTCAGTACGGAGCGCGCGGAAAGACATTAATCCCTCCCTCCCCTCACATGAGACGTCGCACCAGTGAGGCTCCGCTGAGTCTGCTGGGGGCTCCTGTGAAAATGGAAGACTCCGTTCTGACAGTTGGATGGTACAGAACTGCTGGAACCTGCTCACTATCACCGGCTAGCTCATCAGGACCCCTCCGCCTTTGGTAAAGACAAGATTCGAACGCATGACTGTCGAGAGCCCAGGAGCTGCCTCCCCCCATTGATCTCACAACTAGCGTGATCTATCATGTAGTCTCATCACACATACAACATGGGGGGGGAGTCAACGCTGTGGACAAATAGGAAGCACCGTTGCGTCTGCAGCGGCTCCACTCCGATACTGGAATGCGAACAGCGGCTGGACACTGTATACCTAATTTTTGTTGGACGACTCATTTTATTAACTCGAAAGGGCCAGATACACCCAGTCCCTCCCAAGTGAGTCAAGAATCCCCAA
>NC_133772.1:50822348-50880503 GCF_003597395.2 Chelonoidis abingdonii
GATAGCAGTCTACTCTACATTTATTCCATGAATATTAACAGGAGGAAAATTGCCCACATCAACAGGAGAATAAAACCTTTAAGCACATATATACTACTTGATTTGTGAGTATTCTGTAACAATAGGGTGGGATTTTCAAAGCTGCCTTGGGATAAGGTTTATTCTTTCTAATGGAATTAGGCATCAAATTCCAATGGATGGCTCTGATGGTGACGATTACACTGCTAAATGTTCTCACAGTTTTGGAGAAAATATTTCTGGTGGCTTCTTCTTTTATTTTAGGGTACGTCTACACTGCCACGATTATTTCGAATTAAGCTTAATCGATATTACAAACAGATCTAATAAAATCGTTAGCACGTCCACAGTGGGAATCAACGACATCGATTGTTTGCATCCATGTTCAAAGTTACCATCGATTTCAGGAGCGGTGCACTGTGGGTGCTTTGCCTCGCTATCCCATAGTTCCACTTCCGTGTTAGAGCCAGTGCCTGATGGGCAGAAACATTTGCCCCGTGGTGGGGTACAGCCTCACCCCTCCCTTTGTAAGCAGCAGACAACCCTTTGGCCCTTTTCGCGAGTGCATTGACAACGCCATACACAGCAATCAATGGACCTCGAGATACCAAACGTAATTGACCGTGTCAACACCTCACATAACCTCGTGCTGACTATACTGAACAATGAACTGCAAAGGCAGTGAGGAGAGGAGAGGCAGCTATGCTGAGCGGCGAGGACAGCGATGACGAGATGAGGCAGATTACCCATAACCGGCTGGCCCCAGCGTTTGGAGCTACTGCTATTAACGGGGCATCTTCTACCCATTGAACGCCGAATTTGGGCACGGGAAACGAGCACAGTCTGGTGGGACACCATTGTTTTAACGTTGGGGACGATTCGCAGTGGCTGCGAAACTTTCGCATGCGTAAGAGCACTTTCTTAGAACTTTGTGACATGCTTCCCCTGCCGAAACGCCATAATACAAACATGGAGCAGCCCTCAAGTGGAGAAGCGAGTGGCAATAGCCCTCTGGAAGCTTGCACCGCCACAGCTACGGTCAGTCGGGAATCAATTTGGAGTGGCAAATCTACTGTGGGGGCTGCAGTGATGCAAGTAGCCAAAGCAATCATTAAGCTGCTGCTACGAAAGGTGTGACTCTGGGAAACGTGCAGGTGATAGTGGATGGCTTTGCTGCATGGTTTTCCGAACTGTGGTGGGGCCATAGATGGAACCATATCCCTATCTGGCCGAAACACCAGGGCACCCAGACGTGAACCGCAAGGGGTACTTTTCAATGGTGCTGCAAGCACTGGTGGACCACAAGAGGACGTTTCACCCACATCCAGTGGATGGCCAGGAAGGGTTCATGACGCTCGCGTCTTCAGGAGCACTAGTCTTTAAACGGCTGCAGCAAGGGAATTACTCCCAGACCAGAAAATAACCGTTGGGAATGTTGAAATGCCTGTCGTTATCCTGGGACCACCTACCCTTGATGGCATGGCTCTAGCCATACATGGCAGCCTGGACAGTGGTCAGGAGCTGTTCAACTACAGGCGAGCAGTCCGGATGGTGGTAGAATGTCCTTTGCCGTTTAAGGGTCGCTGGCGATCATTACTTACTCGCTCAGACCTCAGCCAACCTATGTCCCGCTTGCTATTGCGTTGCTGTGTGCTCCACAATCTTTGTGAACTAAGGGGAGACTTATGGCTGTGGTGAGCTGAGGCACATCACCTGGCCACTGAGTAGAGCAGCCAGAGACCAGGGCGATTAGAAAGAGCACACCAACAAGAGCGGTGCGCATCAGGAAGCCTTGAAAACGAGTTTCAGCATGGCCCAAGGGTACGGTGTGACTCTGTTTGCTTCCCCTTGATGAACCCTCGCCACTTGATGGACTTATTCAGTGTAAGCAACCCACCCCCCCTTTTGATTACAGGTTGGTGAAGAAATAAATTCTCTCGTTTAAAATCTTATTATTCATTAAAATTATGCATGTGTAAATATGTGTTTTACTTACTACTTTCACCTGTAGAGCAACACCACCTCCCCTTTCGATGTATTCTTCATTACAAGGAACTATAAAAAAAGGCAGAGAATTAGAAGGTATCCTGGCTGCCTGGCTTTGGACGGAGGGGAAGGGAAGGCTATTAAGCACATTGTAGCGTATTACAGCCTTTCCTTGAACCCTCCAGGGGGGGGGGAGTAGGCGGTGCAGAAAGCTTCCCACGCGTTCTACATGTCTGGAGTGAGGGAGCTTTGGACGTGGGCTATGCAGGGAGGTGATACAGGGGCTGCAGCGGCACTCTGCTACTGCGCGCTCTTCCTGAAGATCCACATGCGTTGGAGAGATCAGTTTGAGCACGCAGCAGATGCAGCGTTGCATTCCACAGCACTGGTCTTACCTGCCTAGCCTTCAGATCGTTCACTGGTCATCTTTCTTGTACTTTGCTACCACATCCTTCAGTCATTCTGTTTATCCTCTCATCGCGTGTTACTTCATAATTTCTTGTGAACATTTCATCTCGCGGTCTCTTCTCTCCGCCGTATCAGAGCACGCGCTCGTGATGGCATAGGGACTGCAGAGAAATGTGCAGCTGCATGGGGAAGGCAACCAGGGTGATAGTTAGTGGAAGATACTTTTTCAGAGCAATGATAGTACTCTTTCACATAGAACTTCCACCCTTACAGAGCCACATGTGATCTCTATACAAGGTCGCATTTTTGTATCGGTTAATTTCAGTGTCTGTGTACTGGTGTGGCCACACACAGACGCAGGTACGGGCAACCGTACTCCACCGGGCAATGGAAAGTAAGGCTTTAAAGTTTGACTTCTCGCCGTTCATATACACAGTGATCTATGTGATGCTTGCTCCTGTTAAGAGGAACCTGCAAGCCGAACCCCCTCTCCTTTCACATCCACCAACAGCGCATGGCTCCTATCAGATACGATCGCTGCTAGTCGATCCCCTACTTCACCCCCTGCAGCCCGTTGCGGTAGCTGGGAAGATCCCTGCTGCAGACGCTGAAAAACTCGTCGCTATCCTCTTCCTCTCCCCCGCCTTGGCCCGTACCAAAATCACCATGCTGCCCCCTATTTACATTCCTGATTTTCTACAAGGTAACAATGGATGATATCTCTCTCCTGAATACACCGAGGAGGCAGATCGTTGTTTATGCAATGCCTTCAGTGCAATGCTTCAATGCCTGCAGTTTGACCAAATGTCTTGCAAAATTCAATGGCGTGAAAAGTAGTAACTATGGGGTAACGAGCAGGCTGCCTTGGCCAGAAGATGTTCTCATATATCATAAGCTTTTTGAGTTCCTATTTTCAGCAATATGGACTGTTTCAAACTTGGCCATCATTTAAGTTTAGATAAAACACTGTCTTATCTTCAGCTCTATTTACCTTTTAGAGCCAAGAACTGTGATCCTGGATAGTTAGCAACTGATTCAAACTGACAGGGTGAGGACAAACACGCAGTGTCTTACGCACCAGGTGCCCAGTGCACACGCGCACGCACGCACATACACACACACACACACACACACAAGAGAAGTACATATTTACTAATTGATTTCTAGTTACACATCACCAATAATTGTGAGAATCCACCAGGGTTCAAACAAACGGGCAAAAAGATCAGAATCTAAAAATTGAAAAAAAATCCAGTGGGTCAAGTTTAAGACCAATACACATTTCCTATCACCAGCCAAGATGATCCCTGAAAACTGTCATAAATCTTTTCCAATATCCTCCAAAAAAGGGGTTCTGATGACCTTACAACTGCCATAGATCACAACACTTCCTCACACAGCAGGGTCCTTCTAACAATCCTCACAGCAACTTCTGTGGGCAGTTTGCAGCATAGGGCAACTCCAACCGTGTCACATTGGCTATGCACCATATACCAAAAGCAAACCTGGCTAGAAACAAGGTGCAACGGACTACAAAGTAATCTCTCCAAACTGAGATAAATGAAAAATTAAACAAAAAAAAAAAAAAAAATCACACAAATGATGAACGTTAATGTGTTTTAATATTGTGTCCACTTCCAAAATCTCAGGTGGTGTTTTTATAGTAGGTACAGCAGTCTCAATTTTTAAAATACTTACTTTAACGAAGTGGGTATTTGCCCACTAAAGCTCATGCTCCAATACGTCTGTCAGTCTATAAGGTGCCACAGGACTCTCTGCTGCTTTTACAGATCCAGACTAACATGGCTACCCCTCTGATACTTTAACCTGACAGCTTTCAGTTTAAAAAACCCCCAAAACTGGGATTCAAAACAAAGACATCGTTATATAAAATGACTGGTGAGTATACATCTATCAAGACATTAGGACTAACTTTCAGCAATGTACACACACAATTATGCCTCTGACCATCTTCACATGCAGTTCCTCAAGTTTCACATGCAGTTATGTTAATTGTGCACACAAATTAGATACAAGATTGTAGTTGCTTTTTTGTACATGCAGTGGCATGTGTACATTTCCTAAAAAAATCACGCTTTTAAAGTATAAGGAGTGCACATAAAACATAATATAACAGCAGCAATAGAGAAACTAGGATTTAAAGGTGGGCAGATTATTGGATATAAAATGAATGAATGATTATTTGTCCAAAATGTCTGAGAACTCAATATATTAAACAAAATAATGATTATAATATTGGGAGTTCAGATATGACAGGGAGAATGAATAGCTGTTATGAAATACCGTGAAGTCATTTTTCATGAAAATTTAACTGAGAAATGTAAACAAATGTAGCATGTTTGAGGAGTTGCTATTCTGAGTTACTGTAAAATTACACACCAATTTAGATAAAATTACCCAAAGTTCAAACTTCTCTAGACAGGAACTTTTTCAGATTGAAAGGACTTTTGGTTAATTTGGGGTTAAGGTCCCCTCTGCCAACTGTTGTAGGGCCTGATCCAGGTCCCACTGAAGTCAGTGGTCCTTAAAGACCACTCATTGGCACTTACTGGTGTCAGATGGGAAAAGATGTTGCATAAGATACGTTTCTGAAGTAGTTGAAATCAGAAAGATAACCAGATCTCATGAGATTTCCAGGCCAACTGTCAGGTCAAAGAGGTTGGAATAAGTTTAGACAAGGACCTACAAACTTCTGGATGCTAATCTGAGCAGATGTGTTTCCCTAAGCCTTCAGATTTTTGCCCATCAAAAGTCAAAATTTAGTATACAGAACAAAGTCTCAGCCTCAGGGGATAGTGTCTGAAAATTCAAGCACACCGAGTTTGGCATTTCTAAGTGATAAAGATATAAAGTTTAAATTTTTAAGATTCTTTTGATACTTCTACAAATCAAACACTTTTTTGAAGACTGTAGTTTTCCATTTCTCAATGGCTCACACCTTTTTTTCATTTGAAGGACATTAAGATTGCATTTCTACCAGACTTGATTTGACTAATAAAACCATGGTCACAGAACTCTGATCTGGTATGAGTCCAGGCAGATCTAGTTTAGATCAGTCTGGTTGCCTCTGCTCATTTCAGTGGGCAGAACCAGTTACTATCAATTGCCTAAAGAAAGAATAGACAAGCTTTCTATATTTTTCCCCACGTAGGATTCTGGAATACAGATGAATGTTAGGCTAAGTTAGCTCTGTGGGCTACAACAGAAGGGAAAACCTTTTATTTCACTCAGCTGTAGCACAAGGAACTTACAGGCCTGTCTCCTGTAAGACATTGGCTTATGCAAGTTAACATGAGTATAGTTAAGTATAGTAGGCCTGTGACCCTTAGCATAGATAAAATGGCCTGACAGTTGCCCTAGATTTTGGACAGAGGAAGTTGGTATGTAATGGTATTAGGCAACCACAGGAACACTGAACCAATACTGGGGCTTGGATATTTTAGGACAGAATTGTTGGCAGGTGTTTAACCATAAACTTGCTTGACCAATAGATGATGTATATGAGAATGAGTTAAATGGCATGAATGTGTTAACCTATAAGAAAGCGCGCCCCAATATTAGTAGGGGGAGGAAGTTAGATTTAGACACGGAAGGCTGGGCATCAGAATGAATATTCATGATAGTGGTCAGGCCCTATAACAGGCCAAGCCACCATGTAAAGGGGGTTAGCTTTCCATCAGCTCTTCATTGTTATCCACCACCAAACTTTGGGCATTGGGGAATCTGGACTATCAGACTCATTTGGCATAAAAGACGTAGGGCTGGTCCTTTGTCTCTCACCACCAGGTCCCAAAGGAAGGGAGTGAGTACATAAGTATACAAGCATATTCAGGAAATACTACCAAATAGATCCTTAGTACTATATTACGCCTATCTGTTTAGTGGTTTCGAACTTTTCTGTCTTTACTAATTGTTCTAATAAAAAATTGCCAAGGCTTCACTGTGCCTTCAGAGTGATTGTCTTTGACCCACCGTCCCAAGGTCCCCTACAAGATATTGAACTTGTTAGTTTTAATTCTGTAGAGCCTGATTCTGGGACAAGAACCCTGTTACCCCCAGTTCATTAATTAGTATTAATTGGAAATCAATTTTTATTAGCCATTAAGCAGGATCAAGCAACTAATGAGAAAGATCTCAATAATTATAATAATAATTTATAATCTCTCTAATATAAAAGGTTTTCCCCCCAGAAGAATCCCAAATAACTTTGCAAACTATATTCAGGTCACTTCAATTCAGCCACTGAATTGTAGCCACTTCTGTGGTGAAGTCAGCAGGAGTTAATCGGCAAATAGTAACATAACACCAAATCCCACTAAAACTCTTGTGAAGAAGCATCATGGAACGTTTGAGGATCTGAAGTTCTCAGAACCTTGGTTCTGCATCACATCCAGAAGTGCCCCAACAGCAAAAAAACACCCCATTACAAATGATAGGGCATTGGCTGAGTAATGATTCAGAAGGAAAAGTGTTGCCTACTGAAGTACCAGAACTACTTATCAAGACATCCTGTATTTTTTTTTTTCATTCTCCCCATCCAACATCTAAAGTACTATTCCATCTATGGAGAACTAGATACTTATCAAAACCAGCATTAAAGATATTGGTGTGGCAGCACAGTTAAACTCTCTTGTGATCATAGCTGGCGTATAGAGAATGAAATGCATATTCCTAATGATATGGAGAAATACTTAGAAATTAAAAAGACAGACCGACTAAACCCATCTAGTGTTTTTGTCTTGGTGTGTTAGGGTTCAATAGACACCCCCAGTCTTACACTCCCTGGCCCCCATGGAAGACTGGGTGCTTTACAGAGATAGGGTGACCAGATGTCCTGATTTTATAGGGACAGTCCTGATTTTTTTTCCTTATATAAGCTCCTATTACCCCTTACCCCCATCCCAGTTTTTCACATTTGCTGTCTGGTCACCCTATACAGAGATAAAAATTGCCCCATGAGTGAGAAGCTTTACTGTAAAAGTACTTTCTGCCATCTAATCTACAGAGAAGCATTAATGTCACCCTCAGCAGGGGCCAGATCCAAAGTCAGTGGAGGCTTTCCATTTATTTCAATTAGGCTCTTCTGTCAGCGGGAAGAGGAGCCTTCCTTTGTCCCTGTTAAACAGGGATAACAGTGCTATTAGGGTGTGAAGCTGGGCAACCATCTGATGAGAATAAGGGGGAAAACAGTGTAACCTTGCTTAGTGTAACCATTTGAGGGGGAGAGGATAGAAGCAGAAATGGTGAGGCGGCAGAAAGCAAGTCCCAAAGGCTTGGGACTAGGAATACAATGAGGGGAGAGGCACCACAAAAAGGGAAGAAAAATAGGTTTTGAAACAAACATGTGCAAAGCCATTGTCTCTTGGGTTTTTATAACAGTTTAGCACTGAAATACAGTTTAAGAACAAAAAACATCCTCATGGACGGTTGAAACTATTGTAAATTGCATTGCTTTTACCCCCTTTACAAAGAATACTTAAAAACAATTATGACCTACCAGTAAATGCTTTTACTTGAAAAGTTACATTTTATGGCAAGCTCTGTACCTTCATCATTTGCCTGAAAGTTTCTGAAATACTTGAAAAGAAAGGCAGAACTGAAATATATTTGCCCACGACAAGAATTCAGGTATATGTCTCTCATCCCAGATATTACTTATTCTTGATAATGGTACAGGGAAAACTTTCCCATGCTAATGCAAACAAACATTCACACATGAGTCAACAGGGATCAAACAACACAGCAGGGAAGCAGGCACCCTGAGGAAGCACAAGAAGAGATCTGAAAGTTTTACAGCATGCATGTTTTCTAGCTTTAAATATGAAAAGTAATTCAGGAGATTCAGGGTTTATACATGCAAGTTTTTAACTGAGAATGAAGTTATGCTCAAAAATATAAGCTTTGAAGTGGTTTACTTCAAATTAGTTTTAGTACTAAAAGGAAAACAAATTGGGGCAACTCAGTGGGAGAAAAATAGGATTTTTCTGGGTAGAGATAGACTCTTCAGTGATGATCATTCAGTCTAATAAAGTAGGAGATTTGGCTTTGGGGAATTATGCTTAACAATTAATTATAGAACTGTGTCTGTGATGAATACTCTGTTGTGGATACAATAGCATTGTGTTTTTAAACTACTGTATAATTTCTGGACATACTTTGATGATTTTTCTGGCAACTGGTCTGTCTATTTTATAAATCAGCAGGGGATATGACAAGATGAGAAAAAAATGTTCCCTCCTTCCTCGATTTATACATGTTCAGTTATATTCATTGTTAGTGCTATTCTGAACAACTTATTCATTGATTTGTGGCATGTGTGCCTTAGATCACTTTTAATGTTTTTATGTGCCCTGCATGCACCTTTTACTTTAAAAAAATTGAATTGCAGCTTCAGACATGACTTACAGTTTAAAAAAAAAACCACCACATAAAATCCCTCTTTTTTCATATCATCATGCATTTAAAGTGACTGTGTGTCCTTTATTTCTCACCTCAGGCAAGTAAAGAAAATGCCAAAGACTTACATCATAGATTAACAAAAGACCTCACACCTCCAAAATGCAGATGAACAAAAATGTTCAGTTTCTCATAACTCTGTGTTTCAACTTATGCTCCATCAGCTAAGATGCCTCATTCTTACCATTAGATCAACTCCTTCCTCACAAAAAGGGTAGATGCTGAAACAGGACACCACCACTTGAACAAACTGGATTGGGTTACTCGAATTAAATGCATCTTCATTGACCTTGAGACCATGATTTAGGCTGTTCTCCCTGAAAATAAAATCTGATCCCAACTCCAAAGCATCCAGCTCCCCGCAGACTTCTCTCTGTCCTGAATGTGCTCAGATTCTCTTCCCAGGCCAATTCCCTCTCCTCCTGCCATCCCTATTTCTCTCCCCTCAGAATCTTTCCCCTTTTGTCCTCCCTGCCTCCCCTCCTCTCTGGTTCTCCTCAGATCCCTTCGCTATGTGCCGGATTTCTTCATTTACCTTTCTCTGGTTGATCTCCCCCACTACCCATCTCTAGTTCTCCACTATCCTATCCCAGGACCTTTCCTTCCTGACTTCGGAGGATCTAAGGCCTTCCTTTCCTGTCTTCCTTCTCTTAGTGCCAGAGGAGATGGGGGGTGGAGACAAACCAGAATAGACCTCCCTCTCCCAGGATGGTACATAAGCCAAGGTCTGGGATACCTCCTGTCATGGTTCAGGGCAACTGCATTTATATTCTCCCTCCGTGGTCCCTCAAGAGCACTCACTCTAAAATCCTGGCTCCTCAGCCATCACCTCTCTTGGTTAGAGGTCTGTATCTCTCCGCTTCCTTGCCAGGGTTTTTCCAGGCTGCACAGTTAACCTGTCTATGCTGTGATGTCCCCAGTAAGTCAGGCTGCCTAAACAGGCCAGTGTCTGTGCTTTGCTTTCTCACTGAACATTATACACAGTGTAATAGCTCTCAGCTAAAATTACATCATTTCTAAAAAAAAACCATTAAAAACAATAAAGAACCTACATGCATGCTCATGAGCTTACCAGAGATTACCTCACACTCCAGCAAGGGCTCTGGAAAGAGTCAGTCCTTCAGACCTCGCAAGAAAGTTTTTCTGTGATCACAAGTTATAACAGCCTTAGCTCAGAACCAGAACCACCACCAGTTAGTCTTTCCTTCATACAGCTTAGGACTTTGATCTTCAGATTCCATTAACAGATAATCACCAGATAATGATCCTCTCCTCAGGACGAAGCTTCAAAAGCTGGGTTTTTGCATAACCCAAGGTGGGTAATTTGCATTCACCTCATCCTATAGATACCCCAGACAAATCACTTGACAATGTTTGTCCAAAAGTCCATTCTTGTCTGACACATTGTTCGGCACAGTCCTTTGCAGTTCATGACACTTCCCAGGGTTCATATCCTATCTTCCCACCAGAAAGATTACATACAATGCTGATCCATAATAATACACAGTCTTTTGCCTTTAATACAACGGTCTCCAAAGATATGGATGAAAGTTTTTCCACAGATATTCCAGGAAATTGCCATATCTGCCAGATCTCCTCTCTCCACCGCAGTGAGCAGGAAGAAACAACACCTAGCACCCCTGCTCGGGCTAGCATCCCCCTCTGTGCATGCCGCTGAGTGGGAGCAACTCTGCTCCTCTGAGCAAATGATGGGCAGCTCACCGCCCTCTCTTCTCTCTAGCACCTGCAGAGGGGCTGAAAGTGGGAGGGAGAGGGAAGGTGAAATCCATCTTTGTTCCCATCTTACAGAAAGTTGCTACTGTGGTTTGTGGTTTCATTAGAATCAGGCTTATAACTACTCTTCTTCCTCAAGTTCAAAAAAAACAAGTCAAAATAAAGGGGTGACAGTCAAAAGCAGTTCAGATTCCCCAGACTACATCACATGTCTTGACAGTGAGAGGTAGAACCCTGTAGCCAAGAATTGAGGGAGTCAGTCAAGGGTAAATCATTACAGTCATAGGATGGCTCTGGTGAGAGCCCAATGCATCTGCAAGGGTCACCTCTTCTGGATAGTGTCAGCTATTGCTCTTCTGAATTATACTCAATATCGAAGCAAAGTTAAAGGAGGTTTAAATATATATTAAAGCAAGTTTTCAGGGACATGTTATTTGGTGTAGGACAAATGAATGTTGAATATATATGGACACGCACATTTAGCACATAATGGCCGAAACTTGTGGTGGTGGTTTTATTTTTGAGAGAGAGAGAAGAAAAGTAAATATTGTGTAACTATACATCCCACAGAGATGCACAAGGATGTGGTGGGAATAGGTTGTCTCAGCACATCATGTACAGTACACGAGGTCTATGGTTTTAGCAGGTTCCCCTGGAATTGAAGTATTCCACAGGCATTACACTTCTCAACTTCATTTGCCATTCTATATCCCCTACTTATTTTATTCCTTCAAATAAGCAACCTGCCTGAAGTACTACCTTTAAAGTCAGGCAGAAGATAATTCAGACATGTATCCACCCTCCCCTCCCACTTCACCTATTTTTTTTTTTTAATTTTTTATTTTCGGTGTTGTTAACATCCTTCAGCCTAGACCCTCAGTGCCCCAAGATCATTGCTGAACTTGGGATCAGCTATAAACAGCAAAGCATTCTACAGCAACACAGCATCCCCCAACCCCAATTTGCTAAGCTCCTCTCCTCTTTTACCTTCTTTGCAATCCAAATCTGATTAATACAAAATCGTAGACACGAAGTATTTTGAGAAACAGCTTAATGGAGGGTACCAAGGGATGTGAATCAGACTTTATAACAAAAAGGCAAGTACTAATTTAAGGTAGAGTCCAATTCCCAGAATGACATTATCTGTGTAGTGTTAATTCTTTATTATTCAAAAGATTGCTAACGGTTCATATCTGCACAAATGCGTTTAAGCTTCACTCATTCCAAGCCAATAATAATGGATTCTTACTATTGATTATACATGAGCCTTTTTGTCCCATCATAATGAAATTTTAATGTTGATGGTCCCCAAACTATTATTTCAACCTAACAACAGGGAGACTTGACAATTACCTCGCTCTGTGAATTGCAGATAGAACTAATAAGGTCATCCTTAATAACTTTGTTTACCCGACATTTGGTAATTTTATAGTTATTATGTATTATTTTAAAGTCAGAAGAGTTTTTTTGCAAAGAAATGTTTTTTCCCTGTGGAATAAAAGACACTTCTGCCAAAAGGAAGCCTTTCTTCTTGTCTGCTCTCTGACCCTCAATGTGGTGCTTGTTTCTATTAAGGGACCCCCTCAGCCTACAGAGAAGAATAAGCCTCTGTAATTACAGCTCAAAACAATCTTACACACAGACACAGGTGGAGAGAACTTTAAATCTTCAAAAACAATTTAGAAAGAGAAACTTCATTTAAGAATCAACAAAGGTAGGCCAGATAGAGAAGTGATATTAACTTTGTTCAATGAGCTAAACACATTTTGTATTCCCACTATAAATTTAGTACCATTGAGAGGCTGCTGCATAAAGTTTTATTTCTTTATAGCTGTCATTGGCAAGGTGCCTTCACCAGCTCCCTTGTCTGTCCCAGGAGAACACCACTGTGGAACTTGCAACTCCTGCTGCCTGTAAATGAATACGTGGCAAAGGGATAGCAAAGGTTCTAAACAAAGAGAAGCAATATGACTCGAGCACCTGGCGCCTCTCTTTAGGCTGTTAGTGAGTACTCCTCTTCTCCCAGATGTTCCAGATGCATTGGCTCAGGTAGATTAACACTCCGCCATCAGGCTTTTATTCCATTGTCTGAGGAACACCCAGGAGTCAATGGGAGCCCCCCCCCCCCCCCCCAATCAGGACTGAAGGATTGGACCCTGTATTTTTAACCCTTTAATGAAGAACTTCAGAACATTCTTAGTTATAAATCATAAAAAACAGCATGTCAGCTCATCATTGCTGGCCGCATCAAAATAAAATACAGGCTTTAAAACCTCTTCAGTATACTTTTCCTACCAGCTCCAGTTGTTTTGTTAACGCAGCCATGCCTCCAGCAAGCACTTCAGGGTCAGCATAGCTGGGATCTGAAAAGACAGTCCCTAAAGTCAGTCGAGGAGGAGAACTGACTGGCTTAGAAATCTAGATCTCCTCACTAAGAAGGTGAGTGACCATAATAGGAGTTCTTGAGGACGTATGTGGTGAGGGAAGAGGATAGTTAAAGTGAGATGACCTGAGGGACTGGAGGGCAAGGCTCCTCAGGCCTTCACCATTGACTCCTAAGGGGCCAAATATTTTCGATGTAAAAAGCAGCAGGAGTTAAAGAAATAGCCCCTATACCCAGCAGTGGGGCCCCAGCTCAGTAAAGTACTTAAGTATAAACCTATCTTTAAGCACAAGTAGTTAAACCAACGCAACCACTCATGTGTTTAAATGCATACCGAGTTGCACTGAGGCCTTAAAATCTTCCCAAAACTGGTGTTACAGTCCCCAGTCTCTGGCAGTCCGAGTGAATTTTTACTAACACAACAACATTGGTGTGTAGGGACCTATACAGACAAATAAGATAAGGACTCTCCTTAAACAGCTTTCAATCTGACGTACAGAGCTCTTTCAATAAAAGATGGCCATCATCTTTGGTTGGGAGATGAAGGAGTTATGTCCTGCAAGCATTTCTTTCTTGTTGCCCTGGGAGTCAAGTTGATTCTGTTTAATGATCAGGCACCAGCACAGGAACAGAAAGCACAGGGGTGCAGGATTATTGATGGAGAGCTAGCCAAAATGAGGTATGGAGGGGGATCGCACTAAAGGAAAAGAAGAGGGAGGTTGCTTGACAGATAAGACAAGGGAGACCGCTCCAAATGGACAGGATGCCATGAGAAAAGGCAGAGTCAAGAGGGGAAGAGTCAAAGAACAGAGGTGCAAGCACAGAATATGGCCTGAGAAGCGGAGTAAGAGATGACAAGAGCAGCTGAGGGCAGAGCCTTGAAGATGAGGACAACTTGCTTCTGGACATTGACACACACACTTGTTCCAAAAGATGGAACTTTCAAAATGTAACAGGAGATGAGCAGCAGTCTCTGTTTGGGGCCCAGCAGGGAGGTTCGTCAATAAGGTAGGAAGGGATTATGTTGCTACCAAAAATGCTCTTGGAGAGCCTTTAATCTACCCCTTCTCTAACTCAGTGGATCTTGGACACATTGAAAGACTACATAGATTCACTTGCAGGACTGGGTCCTTGAAACAGTATTCCAGGAACAACTTCCATGTTAGGGATGGAAAGAAAAGCACAGACAAGACGGAGCTTGAGTCGAGCCAGCTGGAGAGAAAGACTACAAATCTGAATTTTTTTCATTTGTTCTACCTCAGAGAAAACAGCCCAAAGCTCTTTGACTTTAAGGCTTGCTAGAGCTAATATTTTTTGTTTATAGGGTTGCTCATAGCGCCAGCAATCCCAGGTCTGCCAACAAGAATTTAAGAGTGTTGTCATAGGACAGCCTGCAGCTCACACCCTCCCAGACTTGTCTTAACAGAGAAAGAGTACAGGGAGCAGGGAGGAGAATGAGGTTAGTAGCCAAAAGACACATCAGGTGATGCATTTCTAACTGGCAATAGAACACCCTGCAAGAGCTAACGGCTGTATGACTTTAAGCACTGAAGAAGTGCAATAACTGTCCTGCACTGTCAGCCTAAAGTGTCCTCCTGCCATTTATGAAACTAAGCTTCTCTAGCTATTTGTTTCTAAACAGAATACTTAAGTAAGTTATGGTTAAGGTCGCTAAGTGCCATTCAAGAGACAGCATAACATGGGCTTTTCAAAGGGATGTGTTCCAAACACTATAGAAATCACAAGTTGAGGTTACACAAGTAATTCAAACAACCACTTAACAGACCTGAGAAGATCCAAAGACACTGTCTTCCAGTCTGATTTCTTATCCCCCACCAGCTTCAGTATACTCCCATATAGAACCCACCCAGCTGTGTCTCACAGCTCTCAGTAAAAGTTTGGAACATAGTTAAGTGCTTAGCACTTCACCTCAATTTTTCAAAAGTGACTGGAGATTTGACACACCTTAAAGGGAACTGAGCTCCATTCCTCCTCCAAAAGTCAGGTCCCTTTGAAGTGTCTCAAGCTGGGTATCCAAAAATAAATCAATCAATCAATCAAGCCTACATTTCCAAGTGTCTAAAAATTTAGGTGCTGTCTGAATGGTACTGAAAAATGCGGTCATCTGGCAATTAAGTCTTAATTGCACTACTTTAGTCTATGAATATTTTAAAAATAACTTTTGTTTCAAAACTAACAGTCTACTAAGATAGTCTGTGCATCAAGGTGTGCCAAAAATCTCAAACATTTGGATTTAGTTTACACTGTTAATTTTGAATGCTAGAAGTGACCCAAAAAAGAAAAAAAATTGATTTTTTTACCATCTTTAAGTACCAGGTATTTCATATGTATTTGTTTATGTATATGCCACACAACCAAACCCACCTGTATACTTTTAAATGCCACATATTCCACATGCATATTTTTAAATATTGGTTCCCATGACAGGGATCCATATAATAACAATTATCTGTTTGTTAAAAACTCAATAGCTTTCCAAAACATCCTTTGCCCAAGTGCATGCACCAAACTATACATGTATCAATTTGGGACAGGGATCAGCAACCTTTGGCATGTGACTCGCCAGGGTAAGCCCATTGGTGGGCCGGGCCACTTTGTTTACCTGCCATGCCCGCTGGTTCGGCTGATCGTGTCTCCCACTGGCTGCGGTTCGCTGCTCCAGGTCAATGGGGGCTGCGGGAAGCAGTGCAGGTCCAGGGATGTGCTGGCTGCCACTTCCCGCAGCCCCCATTGGCCTGGAGCAGCGAACCGCAGCCAGTGGGAGACGTAATCGGCCGAACCTGCAAACGTGGCAGGTAAACAAACCAGCCCGGCCCGCCAGGGGGCTTACCCTGGTGAGTCGCATGCCAAAGGTTGCCGATCCCTGATCTAGGAGCTTGAGAACGAAACAACAAACACTCCCTCCCTCAGATTGTCACCGCTAACAACGTAAATACTACCCCACTACAACAGTAAGAGGGGTGCCAGCCCAGAGCCTGCCCCTGGTCCGGGTGTGCAGGAGCCTCAGGGGGCTGGCTGAAAGGTAAGCTGGCAACATGTAATCAAATAAAGGTCGCAGGCCTGACTGTTACAACCCCTTGTGAGCTTTCACCTATATGTGCACACACAGACCATCTCTTTACTCAGCCCAGAGCCCTCGCATAGCTACATAGGTAACATGGGGGTGGGCATGGAGGGTCAAGTGTCCCCCAGATTCCTGCTTGGCCTGCCGGGAGGGAGGGAGGGAGAGGGCCTCTGTCCTTCTCCTGCTGCACCTGCCCAACAACATGCTTGGCCCCTGTCCCCAGCAGCCAGGCCCAGGCAGGGGACAGCCTGTTGACGCCTCTCCAGGGGGACATTCTCTCAGGCAGAGAGCTCAGCAGCCCCAGGCTGGGTGCTGTGCTGGGCAGTCATGTTCCTCCCCTTTTGATTGTGTCCTCTCGGTATGGGGAAACTGGAGTCATCTATGCCAAGTTATTAAGTGTAGCACACATGGTACTCACTGTTGAGTTGCTCTCTCAGGGTGGTGAGGGAGAAAGATCACCCCTTGGCATGAAAAAGGCCTTCAAGTTGCTCAAACCCTGGCTTTCCCTTGGCTTCCAGGACAAGGGAGGCCTAACAGGTGAGGATGGCAGCTGGTCTGAAAGTGGAGTCGGAAGGCTCCTTCTCTCCTCTCCCCTTTGTCCAGTCCAGGACAGGCTGCCTGTTGTCTCTCCCTGTTAGCTCTGGCTAAATGCTAGGGGAGAAAGTAAGAAGCTGAATCCTTTTTACCCACAATGCCTTCTCCAACATGGCTGTTGTGAGGCCAGTGTCTGAGAGGGGAACCTACTGCACAGCTGTGTACTTTTAGTTGGCCAGGCTTCTCTTGCTCAAAAGCAAAATGCAGCTCTCTTCCCTTTGTTCTAGAGAGCCACAGAGGGGCTGCATGCCTACAGCTGCTTCTACTGCTGGGAAACAATTCCCTTACTTCCCTCTCAACAATATGCTTGTTTGCGCAGTGTTAGCCATGGGTGGGGCATTCTAGGTGTGGGGTTAATTATCCTGGCAGGTCAATCAAGCTTCTGGCCCAATAACTCCTCCTCCTCCATGGCTGTCTGGGTCTCAGGTACAGGCCGGACAAGCAATTACAGTTCAAACAGTGAGCAATACCATCTGGAGGAAACACACACCTAGTACACTGTTAATAAAACCACACTATGCCACACCAAATCTACTCCACCTCTAATGAAAACTAAGTGTCTTAGAAACACTTCTGATCAATAGTTCTGCTTTAATGAAGTACATGCTAATAAAAAAGTAGACTCCTTTGTAATGAACACATGCTTAATGTGGTGCCTTGAGGGTAAATACAACCATGTAAACAAAAACACTCATTCCCTCTTATAAAAAGATAAAATGGAAATCTGCATACCTAAAACTCAGAAGGACAAGTTTCCTCCACAGTAGATACACTAGCGACAGTCTACGGCTGCCCTTAACAAAGCACCTCTAATTACAGAGCTCCACACACCCCATCAAGCTAATGAGGAATATTTTGCTTCTCCTAGTCTGCCTAAACTTTATGCAACTTAAAGTAATAATAATTTTTCTTCTGCTAAGTGCACAGAGTTTGCTAAAATATAAAGATATCTTCAAACCGGAACTCAAATCTAACCCTTCTGGCCCTCAGTTGTGGGTAAGTTTGGAGTCAGAGCTCAGTGATACAGCTTTGACCTTTTTCTCTAATGATCCAGAGAGAGTGGATCTGATCACCCTCAGTCTTGGAGGAAGTTTGATTTGCATCTTAACATCATGACTCCCAACCTTTTCTATTGATCAATGCTTGTTTCACTAGCTGTTTTGTTGGAAGACTGTAAGTTAAAGTTTCCATACTTCTGTGTTATCACTAATGTTTCCCCTGACAGTTTGTGCTTAGCTTACTAAGCTGCATTATAGAGTCATTCTCACTCTTTCTCTGACTTATTTAATACAGAGTGGAATGGCTTCAACAAGAGAGACTGAGAAAGGCCCACATCAGAATAGTCCATAGTTGGTGGTTAGGGAACTCTCCTGAGCAATGGAAACCCCAGAGTGGGAAATTGAACCAGGGTCTCTCACAGTCTGGCTCAGTACCCAAATCACTGAGCTAACAGTTATGAGGGAGTTAGATCAGTGAGATAGGTGTTCCCCTAGTTTGAGGACCACAGTGAGGTATAGATGGAAGACAGGCACTTGCATGAGGCAGCAGTGTGTAGGACCAGAAGCAGAAAATTAACTTCCATGGGATCTTTTATAGTAAAACTTCAGGTATTGGGTGAGGTTAGGCACTTCCAGCGTTAGGCCACAACTGAGTGGGAGCTTTGTGGATTGCAGTACCACCTAAATCTGGGGTTTAGGCATCTAAAACCCTTTATTTACCCTCCACACGAGTTCTAGGCATTGTAACTTATGTTTCTGATGTTTGTCTGGGTATCTGTATTTTCAAGTTGGGGGGCAGATTTAGACTTTAGTGCAACAGTGAGGTCAAGATATTATATATAACCTAGTGTGGACAGAAATTCATTTTGACTTCCAGGTGCTAAATGAATTCTCCATTTTTCAGTTCCTGCCAATTTAAGAGCCAGTATTTTTGAACTCAGACTGCAACTATATGTCATTCTTTTTAGCAAACTTTTTAACCCATGATAGGTGTAGATAGTTACCCAGTTACACTCTTCCACCCACTTGGCTCCTAAGGAAGTATAACCCCAACCACTAAAGTGTAGCATTTATTTCCAACACTAAGTGGAAGCTGAATCTGTATGACTCAAACTCTCAATGTTGATTTATTAGAGTTTAGGCTCTCCAAAGCCTCCTGACATACTAACCCTCATTTATGTTATGAGCGGGGTACCTTACTACTTGTCTTCTCTACTTACCAATGCCTGAAAGGGAGCTACTCCATTTTCAAAGGCAAGAATAAAAAACATGTAATATTTACCTACAAAAAGCCCACACAGGACCTTGGTTTTCCCACAGACTCCATTTTGGATCTAGATGTTATTCCCTTTATCTGAAACCAGGTGGCTTGAGAATTAACAATTCTGCCTTGCACTAGGTGATCTTGTCCATCTCTGTGATTCTGCAAAGTGCAACTTGCTTGGGTTTTTTTGTTTGGTGTTTAATGGCATTTGTTGTTCTCCTACAACTAAGCCACAGCTGCTTTCAGATGCAGACTGTGTTCTTCCCCGGTTGCTGAATAAATCAGATCATCCAGTTACCCTAACAAATTGGTTCAGTGAAACCAGACTCCAAAATAGGAGAGGGGTGTTAAAAACCCCTTACTAATTATTGAAATGCTTACTACACCGCCTGGACCATAAGGAATGCACAAGACAGCTGTGGCCCTCCCAATCAGAACTGCCTGACTGCAACCACTTATCATACCTAATCTAGTAAATTACTTTGCCCTTTCCAGAACACAGAGGCTCATGCCTCAGCAAGAATAAGCTATCTTTGCACACTATAGCATTTGGTGTTCCAGAGACAAATCCCCGTATTTCTTGTGCATCAAGATTTGGGCACAAAACTGTAGCAGAAGCCTGAGAAATCTAATGTGCTAGATTTAGGTTTATAAAGATATTCCTGTTGCATTAGTCTGCAGGTGCATTTACTGCAGTTAAAAGGAAAGTGTAGTCATAATTTTATCATAGTTGTTTTTCAGATCTATCTTTCCCAAACTAAGGGATCAGATCAGCAGCATGTTGGTTCCTGAGGCCAAAGATATTTTGTTTTCCTCCACATTCTCCTTTCAGTGGCAACGAACATGGGACAGAAGACGACCCGGTAGTGGACCATCAACAATACACCATAGGAAAACTGACATTAAGGGGGCTACATCACCAGAAGGGCGAAAGTGTAGTAGTGGTCAGAATGGCTTGTAGCCCCTGGCAGAAAATTCTTGGGAGATTCTCTTGAGAGGAGCAGCACAGAAGGTGCAGCAGTGTCGTAACAAGGGCGAGGCAAGTGAGGCACTTGCCTCGTGCACACAAAGCCGAGGGGCACAGAAAGCAGTGGAGAAAAAAAAAGCCGCTGGCACGAAGATATTTATAACCCGGGTGATCTCCCCCGAGTATCCCCCGGCCCTGACTTGCTTCCACCATGCCTCACCCCAGAGCCCACAGCCCCAGTCAGAGCTGTCACCCCCTCTCTCTACCCTCCACTATCTGCCCAAGCTCTGATCCCCTCCAGCACCCCAAACTCCTCATCCTGGTCCCAGACAGAGCCCTCACCCCCCACACTCCTACTCACTCCCTGAGCCCTCCCACACCCCAAATCTCCCATTCCCAGCCCCAGACAGCGCCCTCACCCCTACTGTCACCCTGAGCCCCTCCCACACTCCAAACCCCTCATCTGCAGTCACAGCCCTCACCCCTGCACCCCCTCCCTCTGCACTGCCTCCCATCCTCCAAACTCCCTCCCAGTGCCTGCACCCCAATCCCCTGCCTAGGGCCTGGACCTCAGACCTCCTCCCTCACCCAAACTCCCTCCCAGAGCCTTGGGCGGGTAGGGGGTGGAGTTTAGGCAGGGGTGGGTTCTGGGCACCACCAAAATTTCTACAAATGTGCCACCCCTGATCCTGCCCTGCAGACCTGAACTCCCAGCATTCTCAGGACATATGTGATCCTTAGTGGTCACTGCTGATATCCAGCACCTCCCTCCTCTCTTAACCTGTAAGTCCCTCTCTGGATTGGGAACTGGACTGGAACCAAAGACCATCTTGGAAACAACATCACCAGCCCAAGCAGTCAAAAATCATGAGTTAGACCCCCCAAAATCACAGGATCTACCACTGCCGCTTCATTCATTCTTCGGTGGCAATTCGGCAGCAGGCCCTTCCCTCTGAGAGAGACTGAGGGACCCGCCGCTGAATTGCCACCAAAGAGCCAGCCCTGAGGGAGGGCACAATTTTATATTCTTGCCTCGGGCGCAAAAATACCTAGTTACGGCTCTGAGGTGCAGGCTTGAGAGAGGAAGAGCAAAGGTGGCTTTATGTCACCTTTGTGCTGTCTCAATTCTGGGCTGCTATGGGAGCCAGAATGGCCCATGGCAAAACTAGACCAGGAGTCTCCCCAGAGCTGCCTGTGAACTGTGCAGCAGCCCAGAATCCACCACCAAGCTCACTATTGTGTTTACTCTTCCTACCACCACCAACATGGCTCCTGTTGTGGGGATGGGCTATATCAGCCCTACACAGCAGCTACTCTGAAGGAATTCTCCTCCAGGCAATTGCAGCTGTTTCACAGCCACTACAGGGGGCCATCATGTATTTCTAGGGAGGAAGAGACAAATGAGGGAGGAAGAGAGTACCAAAGAGCCATGCCCAGAAGAGAAAAAAATATGGTATTCAATTTAGAAATGGTATTTAGAAGAATGAAAAATGATGGGAAGATAAATAAAGGGAACAGAGAGGAAAACAGAGAGGAATCCAAAAAAAGCGGGGCAGGGGGAGAAGGCTCAGGCTCAGTTCAGGCAAAAGCATTAAATACGGGCCAGAATTGTAAAGTGACAGCGCAGCAGCTACAGAGCTGGAAAGGTAGGGTGGTTTTGTGGGTAGGGCACTGGACTGGAACTCAGGAGATCTGGAATCAATTCCTGGCTCTGCCACAGACTTCCTATATGACCCTGGGCAAATCACATAATCCCTCAGTTCTCAATCTGTAAAATTAAGATATCAATATTTCCTTTCTTCCACCCATTGTCTGTCTAGTCTATTCAGATTTGAAGCACTTTGGGATGGAGACCCTCTCTTATGTGTGTTTGTACAGCAACTAACACTGTGGTCCTGATTTCAGTTAGGACCTGTAGGCACAAATATACTACAAATTAATAATAATGATAATAAATGGATGGGCAGAAAATGAAGTGAAAAAAATAGAAGGGAAACATAGTGAGGCAAAGCAAAAGTCAGGCATGCTGTCTGGTTTTAGACTGATTGAAGTGGCTGAAGAGAGGATTTTGGAAGGTCAGCATAGATGGGACTTCAGGAATGAAGGCATACAATCACAAGGGCATTTCCCTTCTCTGTTCTTCTTTTCATTTTCTACCTCCCATTTATCATTATTATTTATAATTTGGTGCTACAGAAATATTACTAATTTAACCTGAGAAATATGCATTGCTAAATGCAAGCAACAAACTGTGTCTCATCCAACAGCAAACAGTTGTATTTGATGATCCCTTTCAGTGAACTTCTTCTAACTAGCCTTTTGTTTCACTGTAACCTGTGTAGGTGAAGGAAGGGATGCACTTGACAGAGATGTATTTTATTTATATCTAGACCTACCCTTAACTAGGCCTGACAGCACCTCATTCATCCATTCCCTCCTCCGGCCTGCATTCTCTCTCTAGGACTTTGCTTCCTCTCACAGGTAAATCACAGGTCCAGGAAGAGGGGTCTGACATTTCCCTGGTGTTATCTGGACCAGTGATCTGCTAGGTCACTCCAATCCTTGACTCTGGGAGCCAGCCTCACCCTGCTCTGCTGTGAGAACCCCCACTCCTAGCATGTAAGCTGCTCCTTGGATTGTGCTACCGAATGACACTAGCCAATATCTCTGGTCCCAGACACACCCCTAAGAACCTCCATCTTGCAACGTCCAGTTATGCCCACAGGATGTTGCAAGTTTATAGGAGTTTGTCAATTTAACAGAGAAATTGATATGTACCAGGCTTGTTATCCCAAGGGGAGTCTCTGACACACTTCAAGCCAAACTCATTGCTTCAGGTAGAATAAACAAACAAATGTATTAATTACAAAGATAGATTTTAAGTGACTATAAGTCAAAGCACAAGAAGTCAGATTTGGTCAAATGAAATAAAAGCACAACGCATTCTAAGATGATCTTAACACTTTCAGTGCCCTTACAAATTTAGATGCTCCCCATCACAGGCTGGCTGGTTGCCCTTCAGCCAGGCTTTCCCATTCAATCAATCCTTCAGTCACTTGGTGGTGATGTCTGTTGATGGAGGTGGAAGAGAGAGGAAGAGCATGGCAAATGTCTCCCCCTTTAATCATGGTCTTTCTTCCCTCTTGGCTTTGCCCCTTCCCCCTGCCCCCACCCAGAGTCAGGTGAGCATTACCTCATCGTAGTCCCAAACTGACTAAAGGAAGGGGGGTGACTCACTTGAGAGTCCAACAGATCCTTTGTTGTTGCCTAGGCCAGTGTCCTTTGTTCCTATAAGGCTGGGCTGGGTTTGTCCCATACATGCCCTGATGAGGTGTGAACTGCCTCTCTGCTCTTGGAGAGTTTTGCCTGGGCCTGTTTTAAGCCATGAGGACACATTTTCAGCCTCATAACTATATACATGAAATTACAACCTATAACATTACTGTAACAACAATTACTATAACATCACTATAACAACCATGCTCAGTGCATCATGAGCCTTCCAAAGACACCCAACATGACAAACTTTCCATTGTATACCACACAATCATTTTATAAGGATGAACATGGGGGTGTAGGGTGTTCTCCCGAGGTACCGAGCGTCACAAGGGGTTCTTCTGTTTTAATGTATCTGAGCTTGCAAAAGTATTTTCTTTAAACCTTCCTCCACTCAGCGCAGTATTAATGCAGCCCTGTTTGCCATAGAGCCTTGCAAGCTGTTAAGGAGCTCTGCTGCTGCTGCTTCCTCCTCCTCCTCCGCTAAGGGTGGTTCAAGGCAGTACAGGTATCAAGCTTCTTGTATTACCCCCAAACTGGCTGGCAGTGTTATTTGCCAGCACAAATTATCTCTGACTAGTTCTGCACATCTACAATTTTTAGTACCCACATTTTTCTCCCATCAGCCTTATTCCCATTAGGAATAGCCCAGATTCTTTAATTGACAAGAGACTGCCCACAGTTTGACATTTTCATGTTAAACTAACAGTCACATTACTTTTTCATTTTTAAAAGGTACTATTCTTGATCAGCGCCAACACACATATTATTGAGTGCCTTTCAAAGCTGGCATTTAAATATTGCTAATGGAATTTCTTTGTAATCATTCCCACTGAGTTTAACTCTGTACCACAAAGCAAAGCCATCCTAGCATCTGCCATCGACTCAAATAATAACAGAAGATTCATAACTGGCTCTCACTTTCAGTTTTTGTAAACATGATGAAACAAGAAAGTGACTTTAAGAAAGAAGACTCAACAGTAGTACAGTAGAAAGTCTCACCTGGAGGGTAGTGGTGCTTTAGGGAACCTCAGAAGAATTTTCTGAACATGGCAATTAAAATAACAATTATGCAAGGAATTCAAACCCATTGGGATTGCTTTTCTGTTGTTAGACTCTTTCCTTTGTCGACACAGATAACTCTATTACTAACCCTGCAGCAATGCACATGTTGCATTAACAAAAGTGATTCTTTCAGGCTCAGAATTTTTTTCCTTTTTAAAAATAATCTTGTTGTTACTCACTCTTGAAGTGAACATGTTATTGAAATAAAATCTGGACAAGGACAGGTTGGTGGTTTTTGCTGTAGCTGAATAGCCAGCTGGTTTATTTTAATCAGCTATTGTTCTGGAAATGAGGAAATATTTTTAACACTCCCAAAATGTGTTGGCTTGATTTGGATAAAATCAGAAGCATTTGTCTGCAGCTGGGCCAAAATCACTCACTGAGGTATCAGAGCAATACAACAAACTGGATCGTAGGCTCTTGGAGGTAGGGACTATCCTTTTGCTAGGTTTTTATTCACTGGCTAGCAGATCAGAGTCCTGCTTCATGGCAGAGGCTTCCAGGTGCTATTGCAGTGTAAATAATAAACACTAATGAGTTGCACACTTCCCCTCCAGCACAGTAAACTCAAACGGCTGAGATTGTCGGAACCTTCCGGCTACAGGAAAGCAGGCTGCTATTTTTTAAATCTAGTGCCAACTTGTATTTGTGTACAAATTATTTAAAATATAAGTCAAACTCTGCTCTCATAGAAGTCATTTCTGATGAAGTCAATAGTGTTGCACTCGTGTAACTGAGAGCTGAATCTTGCCCTATTAATTTAAATTGGAATTGTTACAATGGATCAGACCGGTGGTCCATCTAGTCCAGTATACTGTCTCTGACAGTGGCCAGCACCACTCGCTTCATGGAAAGGTGCAAGAAACTCCTCAGTGGACAGTTATGGACTAACTTGCTCATTGGGAATGGCTTTCAATCCCTGTCACCTGGTGGTTGGCTTATAGCCTGAGGCATGAGAATTTATAACCTTATAAAAAATTATCCTATTTAATGTAACTGTGGATCTTCTCTTTCTCCTATAAATGTCTGGTCCTTTTTTGAGTCCTACTAAGCTCTTAGCTTCAAAAATATACTGTAGCAATGAGGTCTATGGCTGAAAAATGCACTTTTAAAAATCTCTGCTTCATTGAGTTATGCTGTATTATGAAAAAGGTAAATGGGAGTACCCAATTTTGTATTCTTGTACCCAGTGCTTCTATCATGTCCCCTCTTATTTGTCTCCTCTTAAACTAATCCATCAAAATCTTTTCAATCTCATTTTGTATGGATATTTCTCCATGAAGTACATTGTCTGTCTTTGCAAACCTTCCACTTGTATTATATCTTTACTCAATACCTACAGTAAATACCGATAATTAAGCATAATCCTTTCCTAAATACACATATACAGAAATATCTTGTATCCAATCAACCAGAATGTCTGTGGGATGCTGTCATAGCTATCACCCTTTCCTCATTGCAGCTGCTACATCTCACTGGTTTCAATATTGTCCCCAATCTATTCTCCGGGATTCTGCACGTATGCTTTTCAAAGATAACATGGGCTAATGAAAACACTGACTATAATCCTCCAGTACATAAAAGAAGCTCTTTATCAACTCACAGTCCTGGATAGCCAAACAGGTCAGCCTCCACAGTAGCCCAGGGCAGGGTAATTCATGCGGCCGGCAGACACACATCACTTGATTTCACAACAGCTATTTTACCTCTGTATCACACAAACTATTTGAATTCACTGAGGTCCTGTTCTCTTGCACCAATGACAATCTACTTTCTACTTTTGGATTTAATCCACTGACCATGGCTCCGACAGATTTCATAGGCATCCCCTCAAGTCACCCCTTTTCTTCAGCCTATCTTTTGATACAGTGCTCTGCCTGCCCTCTCCGGGCCTGGGGAAATGTGCAGGAGCAACTACACACTATTGGTAACCAGGAGCCGTTTCTCGAGACATGATTCTCTAGGGGATCTTCTTTCAACTTCTTGGCTTAGGAACGTCCTTCCCCCAAACGGGGCATCTCTTTCAGACCCACCTAGATTTGTTTGTCCCAACACTAAATATTTTCCAGTAGTCACAATACGGAAGATCACTAGGGTTTTAAAGGAAATTACAGTAAATATGCACAAAGGTACAGTCGTGGCAGAAGTGAAAGAACACAGGAGTCATGTTAAGTGTCATTGTCAGTAGAACTTGGATGTGTGGCAAAGTAGCTTGCCATACAAATTCAATAGCAACAATAGCAGAAATTACAGCAGACCCCTGAGGAAGAAAAGTCTCTGCATCCAGATAAGTCAGGTTTCTAAAGACAGAAGAGGGGGTGAGTGCATGGTGACGTGGGTGCCAGGTATAGCTACGGCTGGTTGAAAAATGGGTGTGTGTGCCTTTTTGCAAAATAAATGAATAAACAAATAAGTAAAGAAACAGAAATGCTTCATTTTTCATCCAATTTTTGAAACTTTTTGAAGTTTTCCCACCAGCACTAGCTATAAAAGACTCCTGAATAATCAGAAACTCTCTAACGTTAACCATATTTTCACTCAGCTAGTGCTCTGTCAATTCATTCCTTAGACATGAATAAACTTGTTATATGTAATTTAAAACACACATGAACACTATGGGTCACCTGAAACTCAAACTTTACTGGCTCCCCATTGCAGGTGGAAGAGAATATGGAAAAAAGGAGGAGAGAAAAAACAGTTGGTGTAGTAATATATATTTACATGTTCCTTTACCTAAACATGCATATGACAAAATATTTCTTGCCATACAGTAATTTCTGGAATCTAACATTTAATAGCCAAAAGATGACAATTTCAGAAATGACACTAAGGGCCTGATCCAAAGCCTACTGAACTCAATAAAAAGATTTCCACTGGGTCAACGGGCTTTGGATCAGGCCCTATATCAGAACTGCTGGCTGGCTAATACCATTGTATCAATTCCAGAAATATCACCAATATTTTGTTATACCCCAGAAAGGTAAGTGGAAAGCTGTTCAAAATGACAATAGATGGGAAAGTATTTCTCTATGTTTGGAGTTAACCCCTCGGTTTTGATCTGAAGCACCCTCTTTATTCAAGTCTTGAGCCTCTGAGGGCAGAATAGAAATCATGCTAAATTATGGTGCATTTATACTGTGGGGAATTACTGTTAGGTGCTAGCACTGAAATTATTGATGTATTTTTATTTGTGACCTAATAGTACTTGAAGACTGGTGTCTCTTTCTCTAGACATGAAACACTAGTACATTGACTTCCTGTATCCCCTTCTTCTCACAATTTTTCTGTGTCATCAGGGACATCACTACATGAATGAAGAAAGAAAAGTAATGGGCTTAAATGATAGACCCCAACCAGGCAAAAGAGACTGGTGATAATGTCATATTTTAATTAGAGTCCATGAAGGTTTATGGCCAAAGATATTGAAATATAACTTAATGGAACTGTTATGTTTTTACTTTCTGCATTTCTACGGTGACAACAGACTGTTACAGGGCTTTCCCTTCAGCCTTTCCCCTGGTTCTTGTCACGCAGACAGAAAGCAGAAGACCAGAAGTCCAAGGTGCAGGCAATTCAGTGTTTATTGGGTTAGTTTCAAGCAAGTGTATCCATAGCTATGATGCTGCAGAGCCTTATTTCCCAGTGTCCCATTCTCCCCATTCTTAGCAGGCATAATCGTACCTGAAATGCACCCCCTCGGTCCCAGCTCTTAGAATTTATGATCATGTTCTGTTTTGGGGGGTTGTGAATCTAGGGTCTTCATCCCAGCTCTTTTGTACCCCTTGGGAGTGGTAAGGAGTGAGGTTTAGTACTGGCCAAGGCCAGGCTTTTCTTTGGCCTTTTAGTGTTTTATACCTTTCCCTCATCCCCACTTACCTCTCCCAACTGGTTGCTTGACCTGGCCGTGAAATAGGAGTTGAGGCAGTCTTCAAGTGTGCACTCATATATTATACTCCCACCACACCCAGTAACAATTTAATTGTTCTTATCTGTTTCCATTATAGTAACAAACCCATGTGGCTTGGCAGAAACAACATACACACAGTCTTTGTACTTTGTTTACACGTATTAGTCAGGATCCTTTTGTTCACACATATTAGTCAGAATATAAGTGTATCAAGAATGAAATGGGCAAACAAGACCCAAAATTCACCTCTACCCTGATATAACGTGACACAATATAACATGAATTCGGCTATAACGCGGTAAAGCAGCGCTCCGGGGGGGAAGGGCTGCATGCTCTGGTGGATCAAAGTAAGTTCGATATAACGCAGTTTCACCTATAACGTGGGAAGATTTTTTGGCTCCCGAGAACAGCGTTGTATCGGGGTAGAGGTGTACTATCTCAGGTGAAAATACAGGCCTGAATCCTACATTGTCACTAGCACTCCTAACACACACCTCCAGGCAGAATAAATTATCATACAGTTTGTAGGGTTTAATGAACTATAGGGGCAACTTACATATCTGTTTCCTGGGTTTATTTCCACATAGTGTGCTGCATTCCTCAGGATTTTAATATTTAGTTTTTAAATGACTCTAGCTTATCTGGTTGCAAAGGTTGCCTTGAGTCTGTAAATCCAACCACTGCTGTCTCACTGAGTCCGCAGACAGAGCAGGAGAAAACACTCATCTATACCAAGGTGCTATGTTCCCCAAGTCGGCCTAATGCAGAGTATGATATTAATGTCAAAACCTAGTAACCAATTACAGCAGCCATTGCTGAAAAGTGTGGCGCACTTCTGCTGCAGGTACTGCAGAGCCCGCAGGTTTCTGCTGTGCCATAAAACTGACTGGAATGGACATTCCTTGCAGTGCATGCAGTACACTGGGCCTGTGGGAATAGCCCTGCACTCTTCAGTGATGTTGGCTTAATATGCTAATGCTATTAAACCAACGGTTTTCAAACTTTTTTCTGGAGACCCAGTTGAAGAAAATTGTTGATGTCCGCGACCCAGTGGAACTGGGGATGAGGGGTTTGGTGTGTGGGAGGTGCAGGAGGGTATCAGGGCTCTGGGCTGAGGGTGCAGGCTCTGGAGTGGGGCCAGTAATGAGGGCTGTAGGGTGTAGGAGGGCTGAGGCAGGAGGTTGGGATGTTGGGGGGCTCAGTACTCTGGGCTGGGGGTGCAGGCTCTGGAGTGGGGCCAGGATGAAAGCTTTAGGGTACAGGAGGGGGTTCTGGGTCTGGGGAGGGCTCAGGGCTGGGGCAGAGGATTGGGGCATGGGGTTGGGGCACAGAGTTACCTCTGGCCGGTCAGTGGTGCAGCTGGGGTGCAGAGGCAGGCTTCTTGCCTGTCCTGGCACCGCGAACCACACAGCACACACACACCCTGAAGCAGCCAGCAGCAGGTACAGCTCCTAGGTGGAGACGCACGACTCTCACCTGCAGGTACCCACCCCTCCAGTTCCCCATGGCCCCCCTGCCTAGAAGCCAGACCCACTGCTGGCCGCTTTCAGGGCACAGCATGGTGTTGAAAAAGGTAGGCATTAGCCTGCCTTTTAACGTCCCGGTTGGCAGTGCTGACCAGAGCAACCCAGTGCCTGACATGCTGCAACCCAGTAATAGGTCACAAGCTGAAGTTTGGAAAATGCTGTATTAACCTGTTAGGACAGAGCAGTCTGGAGTTTGGGTTCCAAACTCCAACCACCCAATAAAAAGACAAACAAAACAAAAACACCACTGCCAAAAATGTGTTCACTGCCAGCTCAGTGAACTGAAGCAAAAGAATATAACAGTAATTATGTTATTTACACTATAGGTACAGATGATAGCTCCTTGGCCAGTGTCAAATGGCATATCTGCATTGAAGTCAATGGAGCCTCATTGATTTATACTAGCTAAGGCTCTGGCCCAATATATTTAAACCAGTTTCTAATCTTTAATCCAGGATTTTACAGTGGTCATTAAAGCAGAACTCTTCCCTGTTTCCTCCTGATCTGAATGGGCCCATGAACAAGAAACTTTCAGAATAAGTGAACTAAAATCTCATTCATTTTTTACAGGCTAACTATTTTGACAGTGGAATTCCATTTCCAATGAATCTAAAGATAACTTTAGCTACAGGTGGCCATAATTTAAATTCTCTCTGTGCTGCCATCAATCTTAATTATAGCAGCACTTCACATTTTCTCCAGTAAAGGTATTTTAGTACTCCCCCAGAAACCTTGTATTTTCAGGGATTGAAAGCACAACCGTAAACATATATCCACAATGGAACTTAGTTTAGAAGGTCGAAGATTGAAAGCAAATATTTTCTTAGTATTTTTGAAAATAAAATCATTCCAGCAATTTTTTTATGCTCTAACTGAACCAGACATTCACCTGTTTCTGGGACATTTTTGCTCTTGTATAAACTCAGACCAGCTGAGCTTTTTTAAAATAACATTTGGTCACTGAGTAGTCTACAGCACAGTTGAAGTTTTCACATTTAAAGCTGTTGAGATATTGAGATGGAAAAGTTGGCTAATGCCCATGCACAATAAATCTGCTCAACCCAAATTTCATCAAGATTTAGCTCATGAACCCAGAGGCAGATTTCCAACACTGCATGTAGCAGATTAAAAGTGAAACTTTCCTTTTGTGTCTAATATATAATCTTGGCCATGTTTCAACTTGATATGTATCAACAGTTCCAAAAAAACAATACCCATCATATGATTAATTTTAAAATGAGTAAACATGCCAATGTGCATATTTAACTGGAGCAGGAGAAATCTTTCTATTTTACTGTCACCATTATACAGTTGTCTTCTGGGAAATTAATATGTAGCCATAAATACACATAATATACCAAAATACATGCTGTATGCATAGGATGGAAAGCACAAATACATCATTAGTGTATTTACTTAAGCCAAAGTAACTACTCATCCAAGAGACCAGAGCAACTGTAGATATTTCAGCTGATCTACATTATACCTAATATACAGATTTTTTTTAAATGTTTTTGAAGCATGAATTAAGGGCCTGATCCAAAGTCCATAAAAGTCACTGGAAAGACTTATTTACTTCAACAGCCTCTAGATTAGGCCCTATTGACACAATTATTGAGAAAGACTAACACCACTAGCACACCTAAACCTGTGTCCATGGGACTGCATGTCATTGTTTCCTGTGTTGTATATTGGCTTGTGGTTAGTGCTACATGTTAGATGATCTCTGCCAAAAGTCCCATATCATATCAGAATCCTCAAAGCTGCCCAACATTTAGGCTAACCGTGGATAGAAAGGGAAAATTCTATATTAGCTTGTTGGGTCAAACCCAAACCCAAAGGCATAGTCCTTGGACAGAAGACACTGGATATTAAATAGCTCTTGACTTTAGCCAAAGGAAGAAGAAGAGATTTCAGGTGCTCAACTTTTCCGGAATTCCGGCAATGATTTTTAACTCTGCAGTATTTAAATTCTTCTCTGCAATTAAACATGTTTTACTTCTGCTTTCTGAGATCCCCCAAAGGGGAATGGACATATGCATTTGAACCCTTTTGTGTCCCCCAACCAGCTTCTGCTGATCCTATCAGGTTGCTATTGACCATGAGCAAAGGACAGTATTCATTCATATATGTGGGATTTTTTATTCAAATTTCCTTTCATTAACATTTGTTTCATCTTTGTTTTGAAATCAGAGGAATGTTTACTTGTATACATATTTACATACAATGCTATAAGTTACAAATCAAATCAAACTGCCTCAATATATTGTAAAGTATAATGGAAATATTTGAATCTACAGCTCAGAATCATCATCATCTGAAAACTGAAGAGAGAGACACATCTCACTTTCTCTTCATGCCAATACTGTCCTCTCAATTTCCTAAATGTTCTGTCTTTCTCTTGTCCTAACTTGAGTAACTGAGGACTGCAGACAGCTGTGTACAAGTGCAGGGTTATGTGTCGGCCAGTTACACTTACTGGGACTCTAGCAATTCTAAAGAGACAGCTGCTGGACAAATGGAAAACTCACAGTTTTCCACTGACCTCTAATGAACTGCAGGTTCCTGAAGAATGAGAGAAATAAACAGCTCAAAAAACAAAGAAATAAAAATATGGAATTTAGTTCTTGAAAAAAAGATAAAAAGAGAAACTATGGGTAGCAAAGGAGCCACTGGCAAGCAATTTCACGTGCCAACATCAGTATAAAATAAAGTGCTTCCTATATACATTACAGAAGATTCATTTCCCAGTCACTCACCGTTGAGCTGTTGTGTCAAGACTTTCTGTTAAATATAAAACCCTGCATTTTCAAAAGTGACTAGCAATTCCGAATGCCTTGATTTTTTGGTGCCCAACGTGAGACACCATAACGGGACCTGATTTTCAGTAACTGCTGAGCACTCACCCTCTGAATCGCAGACTCCTTTAACATCACGCTCAAACGCCAAAGCACCCAAAATCACCAGTCACTTTAGAAAATTTAGGGCAATACCTTTTTCTTTTAATACATGGCTGAAAGTACAGTTAAATATCTGATCGTCATACACATCCCTAATAATCCATCACCAGCCCCAGTACTGTCCAGTATGGCACATCAGTGATTCAGGCTACAGGCTGGGTATATCATGCAAACTGTAAGTCAGACACCAGCAAGGGTTAAAGTTTCCATGTGAATCACTACAAGGTACTTACCAAGCAATACGAGTCGGGAGGTGACATACGGCGAATGGAGGTATGACAAGGAGTAATGCATTATCAGGAAAATACTTTGGACCAAAACTGTGTGTCTATTTACACCTATGCTATCCCTTTTCATGGATGTGATTTAAGGCATAATTTGACATAGGAAGATGCAATTTCACTAGTAAATTTATCTTTAGAGGACACATATATTCTGTTAATTATTCAAGTAAGAGGTTTTGGAGGGTTCATCTCCTCCTCGTTTCCTTCCATATCCCACCTTTGTTCTTACCTGCATGCCACCAATTGCTTCACTTGTTCAGAGATCATATCCCAAATCCTACACATGCCATAGTTCAGCATATCTGGAACTGCAAGCAAAACACTCCTACTCTCTGCAGGTTGCTGGCCTTCTCAGTAATTACTGTTCCATCACTGTCCCTAATGGGAGAAAATCTGCTCTTGCCCCATTACCAGCTGTCTTCAGATCTTACTGTAGCTACTCTCTCCCTCAAGGTATCCCTGCTAATGTTGACTTTGTGTTTTCAGATGCAATTTGTGATCTTTTTCATATCAAAAAGATTATACATGTCTACTTGTACGTATAGCTTTCTCAAATCTCTCTTAGGGCTCTATTGCATGTTCATGCTGCCAAAGATTGAAGTTTGCTCCTAATCTCCAGACTACTGTATGTTCTGCACTGGTACTGTACCATAAAGCTTCCCTGGGATAATTTTTACTGTAACTTTAACCTGATCCAGCGGTTACTTACAACCTTGAATATGATGAGCCTTTTGAGGTTCAGATCATTTAAATCTTCTCATTTGGAACACAAGGAGACTTGTTTTCTCTTTCTCCCACTGGGCTTTTCCTGCTTCCTTCCCGGATTCTATACCCTCACAGAAAATTGTTATCATCTTTGATTTGCAGCAGAAAGCATATTCTTCCATCTTATTTCTCATTCATTCAAAACCGACTGTTTCCTTGTTTTCCAGCCTCCAAACAATTTACCATTAAAGTTTCTTGAGATTATGGCATTGAGGGGGAGATTTTTTTTAAAGAGTTATCAGGGAAATATCTATTTTTTAGCCCTGAAAGTGAGCATCTCCTGATAGTAGCCTAGGGTGACCAGATGTCCCGAATTTATAGTGACAGTCCCGATCTTTGGGTCTTTTTCTTACATAGGCTCCTATTACCCCCCCACCCTGTCCCGATTTTTCACATTTGCTGTCTGGTCACCCTATAGTAGCCCTGTTTGGAAGATCTCTCCTTCAGATTGTAAACAAGAGTGGGTCTATGTGCATTACAGTCAGGGATATCCTACAAGGACTGTTTACAGAGAGTCGCATAGAAAGCTGGGTGATTGTTCTGGTTCCTGCTCACAGAAAAAATTAGATGCAAGGGGAAAATTGTGTTTTGAATCTTTAAAGTAACACCTTCTAAATGGGATCACTCTCAAGAAAGGTGAATGTTTAGACCTAATAGCCTTGAATGAAATTGAGCACTGACTTAACCCTTGGTGCTTGGGTGGGAATTCAGTGGTGCACAGGCCCTTAACAAGGGTGAATTTCACCCATCAACGTCATATAAATAAAGCATCGGATCAGATCTCCATACATTTCTACCATTGGACTACACTTATGGATGAGGAAACCTGAACTATCCTGACTTGTACCCATTAGCTGATGTCTATAATACTGTAGCTTCATTTTCCTCTCACACTCCATGCCTATGTACCAGTCTTCTTCAACAAAGGTGAACGATCCAAATCTTTTAAAACCACGCTCTCTTCTTTGGGAGTGTGTATAGATAGGTCCATTTCCTGGTCCTAATTAGGTCAATGGGCATTTTGCCTCTGACTCCAGTTTGTGTAGAATTGGGTCCTTCTTTCCATTCACATGACTTTATCCATCTCCATCTCTTCATTGCAAGTCTAGTCATGCTATGAGTATAAAAAACACTGTTTTCAAAATACAGTGAAACAGGTAACTGGTTGATCAGGGGTTGATAATAGAATACACAGAGCTTTTCACTTCTACCAGTTTGTCCCCAATTCACATCTAGTTGCTAGAGCTAGGTGAAATATTTGTTATTAAAGATGACAATTTTAGTCCTCAATTGTAGAGAGCACAATTTTCACAAACTAAGCCCAATTTTCTTGGAGGATACTCATTTTTGGAAGTGCTCATTGAATAGTTCAGATTCTTGGTTGTTCCTGAACTGTTTCCATCAGTCATCTGTTATTCGTATTTGTGTTTTGTAGTTGGCCACCTACGGGCTTGTCCACACAAACACTGAGTTTGTGACAAGAGGTTATGTAAATCTACCTCTCGCTAGCCTGCCATCGACTAAGTGTCCATGTGACCCAGCTGCCGTCCACTTACAGTTCCTCTAGTCCACTTTGATATACTCCCATTTCAAAGAGGGGTAGATCAAAGTGCACTAAGGAATGGTTAGTGTGCTGCAGCAGCACCTGGAGTGCATGGTAGATTTACACCTTGGAGTGCTTGTGTAGACAAACCGTAAGCAGCACAGAATTGTTTCTATACCCTGCTTGGATTAATTAAACTTTCAAAGCAAGTGAATTGCAAATAACTGATTGTTTTAGATTAGGATTTTCAAAGGGTTTTAAAGTGAATTAAGCATCCAGTATCCATAGACACTTAACTCCTACTAAAAGTCAAACACTCTGAGTCCCCTTTGAAAATCACAGCCTGGATGAATAAACGCTCATGCTAAAATTCATGAAACATTCAGGATCCCAAACATGTTCACAAATACCCAGCAGTTGCCCACATATCCAGGAATAACACAAGCCCAGGAATCATAGCAATAAAAAACAGTGATTTTATTCATGAACATATTCACAAATAAATTATTTACTGTTTGGCCAGTTCTAGCTGTGATGCCAAGCCCTAGCATACAATGTGAAATTAACTGGCTATATCAGTCCAGTTCATATTAGGCTGGTATTCAAAGAGATACACATTTAATGAATTTATACTACAGGATATGTTTAACACAGTGGGGCAATACATTTACTTCAGTGGGACTGCACTAGTGTTACTGAGAGCAAAAGAGAAGAACAGAGGTTCTGTAGATTAAAGCACTGGATTGAGACTCAAAAATTTTGGGTTCAATTCCTGGCTCTGCCACTGGTTCCCTGTGTGACATGGGGCAAACCACAATCACGCTGTAATTTGGTTTCTCATCTGTAAAATGGGGATAATAAATGCTTTGTCTATTTAGATTTTAAACCCTTCTGTCTTTTAATATATGTTAGTATGGTGCATTGCACAATGGAGCCCTGATCTTGATTGGGGCCTCTAGGTACTACAATAATAAATAAATAAATAAATAAATAAAAATTTAGTTAATATTGCTGAAAAAACGATGGTAAAATATCAGATTAGTACTGGGTCACAATTTCTGCAGTATAAAAATGTATAGAATCCTATTTTTTATCTGTTAAGGCTTGTTTTCAAAACTGCCATTTGAAGAAGCCCTCAACACCCCCCAGTCAAAAAGCTAATTCAAAAGCCACATAGTTGCAGGAAATACAATGCTAGAAAACAGAGTTATGGCAAAACTAGTGACAAAATTATCAAGCAAAACACTGCTATAGTGAAATTCAGACATATATCTAGCCAGCTTTGCAGCTGCAATACATATTTGCTGCATATAAAAATTCTTCACTCAGTTCTGACAGTATGCATTAGTCCATTTCTTTGAGAACCAAACCCCTTATCTGTATGCAGACTGCTTTTGTTTGGAGCCTTTCTTCATGTTCTCCCTCTCTTCTTAATTAACAGAAAACAGTTATGAATATTAAAGAACAAATTAACAACAGTAAATAATTTCTGGGTGTTTGTAGATTCCATATTTAGTTTTTAATTAACCCCACTGGTTTCAAAAGGCTGTTTAGGAGATAGATATCCTTTTTAAATTCTCCTTGTGTTTTTTTTTTAAAGGTAACAGTGAAAAACAGCAACTTGGTATTGCAGACACCAGCATCATATTTAGGACATCATTTGGGCTTTGCTCCTTAGCTCAACTTGCAATGCAGTTTCAACAATGAAAGTCATGTAATGTCACCATCAGCTAAATAATGTGGTGTTAGGATTCTGTGTTCTAAAATATACAGTATAGTTATGGTAATGTTACAGGCAAATTTCTATCTTCAGTTACATGCATGCAGCCATTTTAATGTCAATAGGGTTAAATAGGAACATAGCAATTGCCAGACTGGATCAGGCAAGAGGTCCATTTGGTCCAGTATCCTGTCTCTGACATTGATCACTATCAGAGGAAGGTACTAGAAACCTTGCAATAGGTTGTCATAGAATAACCTATCACCAGGTAAATTTCCTAATAGCCCTGAAGCATGAGGTTTTATTTATCTTCCAGAGCTCTTGTGTTTTTGTTTTGATCATCACAACAACTTTAGATTTCCTGGTTAACCAGATAAACATCCAATTCCTTTTCTGAATCTTGATAATCTTTCAACTTCAGTGATACCTTGTGGCAATGAGTTCCACAGGCTAATTGCCCTTAGCAGAAAAAAATATTTCCTTTATCGATTTTAAATGTGTTGATTTTCGGTCTCATAGCATTCATTACAGGTAAAGTTGAGATAAGAGTTTGTGCTCCAAAGCAAATCAGTACCACACACAGTGGTATATGTGTGTGTACCATAAGAAAGAGCAATTTATGGCTCTTCTATACTTTTTAAAAATAAAGAGAAACAACTGGGACCTCTCCTGCCATTGATCTGTGCACACGTCCTGCTGAGTTCAACAGGAGTTGTACATGTGAAACAATGACAGGGTAGATGCTCTTAGGAATCTAATTTAAAGATGCCTCAGGAAACCTTTAAATTGCATTTCCCTGTGAGCAGAATGGGGCATATCATCCTCTCCTCTGTGCACAACACCCATAAGCATTAATTTGAATTATCCATGTTCACTGAAAGGAGAAAGTGACCTAGTGCAAGCTAGAGGAATTTCTTGGATTCCCACTAATGCCACATATTCCCTCCGCTTGCCCACAGAACCATCGTGGGTACATGTTCTTGAGAGACACAGCGTACACTGCAGCAATATTCATCCCAACTACGACACACAAAAAGCCCACTTCTCCTCTGTATGTCAAAGGCAATTCTAAGGGATCACAAATGGATACTCTGGATATTCTACAGTCCTTAATCTGAAAATGGCAGTTTGCTGCCTCTTTGCTGTAACTAAAGAAGCAACAGTGCCATCCCATGAATTGTATGACTCAGATCACATGAAGGAAAATACGTTTTATAGTCTTTAAAACATTATAACTGTACATCTTGAGCCCCTACTTAGACAAAACTCACTTTGCAATATGCACTATTAAGTCAGTGGCAGCTCTGCCTGAGTAAGGATTGCACGGCTCGCCCCACCATTAGCATTTGTCTTTGGGGAGCCATTTCTAACTCCCTCCCTTGCTTTACTCTAGTTCTTGATCCTCCAGAAGAGAGCCCTAGTGAAGCTTCATTTTGTTTTATACTAAGAATATATTAATGTTACAATGAAAATGGAAAGGCAGTTGTACAGTTAATTTACCAACAGTGATGCAAACAAACTGAAATAGCTACTAAACAGACTGACAAGGCTACCACCCATATCCCAGTCGCATGGGTTCCCAAGGCCTAACATCAATAGAACCACAATGGTTTCACTGTGGGGGTGGAATAGCGGGAGGTAATATCCTGCACACTGGAGAGTGTCACTTCATGTGGCTTTCTCCCTGGATCCACAGAGGAGAGCTGGGAGCAGAGCAGGAGCATGACACAGTGAGTTCATGAGCTATGCACACCCACCGAACTAATACCCGCACAGAGAGGCTGAGGCATTACTATAGCTCATGGACAACAATAAGTGGCTATGCAGCAGAGGCAAACCTGTCCTCAGAGATGCCACTGGGTGGGCAGAAAGAAGTCCATTCCTGTCAGAGCTTACATAGATCTCCCATATAAGGCTCATTTACTCATGCTTGAGGGGTTGGAGGAACGGGAGTGGCCAGTATATGGTCCACTGTGTGGGGAAAGTACCATAATTGAGCAGTAGGTGCTGCTGGTGCCTCTTTGCTCTACAGCACCCCAGTGCAGGAAAGAGATACCAGTTTAGAACACTCCAGGAAAGAAAAGGACTCCGATCCCCAGCGGAATGTTATCTCAGGATCTCCTGCGCAACACTGCCAGAGCATGCAGGAGTTTTGTTATGTGGGTACACGCCCATGAGTGACAGGGACATGTATGTTTCTCTTGTGCAAAAAAAGAGAACAAGGAGTTTACTAATGTAGAAATACTTTTAGTGATCAGGGACACTGAAGTCATTAGAGTAACACCAATTTCTGTCAGCTGGGAATCTGGCCCCAGTGGGCCTGATGTTGCATACCAGCATCAGCATGTCAGAAGGAGAGAGGAATGGGACCAGAATAGGGTGACCAGACAGCAAATGTGAAAAATTAGGACAGGGGGCGGGGGAGGGGGGTAATAGGAGCCTATATAAGAAAAAGTCACAGAAATCAGGACTGTCCCTATAAAATTGGGACATCTGGTCACCCTAGGTCACAAACATGGTAGCAAAACATCTAGTACAGCCTCTGATGTCATAAAACCAGCCACGTGATCTGAACTAGTGTGGTTGTTGCATGGCCAGTCCCTCAGCCCACCCTACTGCTGCTTACGTGGGTTGAGAGAATTCCTGGACTGGTGCTCCTAATAGCATGTCTGGCAAGGGACAGGTAGCAAATGTTCTCTACTCACATCTGTTAAGTTACCGTTCTACACAAGCTGGTTTTCACATTAACTAGGCCATTAGCGATATGCAGTTCCTACATATTACAAGTGAATCCTGCCTCAGGAAGCATTAGCTTACACTGAGTTTTTAATATAACATCCGCAGGGTCGGAGAAGTATTATATGGCATGAATATTTCCCCACATGACTCCACCTACTTCCCCACTAACCACACCCCCCAAGTGTGTCTTCTGCAGAAATCTGGGAGAACAGATATGCTTCTGCCTTCACGGGGCAGCCTCATTTATGTGGTTTTTTTAGCCTGTTTTTGTGGTATCTTGAACAACACTCCCTCACTGCATGGTGTATCAGACAGAAGATTATGTGGGGTACAGCTAATAACACTGATCAGTTAGCAAAAGTGCATCTTCATGACTAAAAGCATTAAATTCAATTTGCTATTCATTACAGAGTCATTTTGAGTACATCTATATGGGGATAAAAGCCTTGTAGCACAGCTTTGGCTGGCCCAGTCAGCTTACTTGGGCTCACTGGCCCCAGGTTGTGGGGCTAAAAATCTCTGTGTACACACTGAGGCTCAGGCTGGAGCTCAAATTCTGTTCAGCCCTGGAGTCCCAGCCCTGCAAGGCTGAGTCAGCCGCAGGTGTTTTATCTCTGTGTAGACATACCTATTGTTCAATACTCGAACACTTCGCACAGGTGCTAAGGATTTATGAAGATATTCACAAATATCTTATATTTGACCAGCAAGCTCCAAAAATGGGCTAAATTCTCAAAGAATATAATTGTAAACCATTAGTTCAACTCAGTACGAGCTTAGAGCAACAATCGTTTCATCTGTTCACTTGTTCATTGTGGAGAACACTTATAAAAAAGGCATTTATAGAAATTAATGTGAGATAGGCACTAAGAACAAAAAAAGTCAAAGTTGATGTAACTAGGCATCTGGAAAAACTTCACAAAAGAGTCTCTAATGAAATCATTGGAGAGCCTGGGTAATCTTTAGTTCAACAATTCAACTTTAGGTTCTTTTCTTTTTTCCTTTTTCTTTTTTCCCCCTTTTTCAGATGCTCCCCATGGTGTCTGTGCTCGGAAATATCTTTATGGATAGACAAGTTCAAACACAACTTAAAGAAAAAGTGTTTTTTATGTCAGTTTTACAAGCTGAGGTCAGTACCTTACTGTTCAGTGAAGTCCCCAGCAGATAAAGCACAGGAGAATGTTAGGGACAAGGCAAAACAAAGGAAGAAAGTTAGATTAAATTGTTATCAGACCCCAATTTAGTTTAAACTGTGTTTTGTTATTTGAAAATAAATGCTTCCTGACACCCTCCTCCACTCCTTGTCAGCTTCTCGCACACTTGCCCCTGCCACACGTCCTCATCATGTGTGGTACAACCTTCCTGAGCTCATCTCTATAGCTGTATTTACCTTAACACTTGCTTCTGCCTTTGGTTTTTACCCACTGACCACTTCTTGGGCTGCTGCTCCTTTTATTTCTAAGCAAGAAAGCAAGTACAAAATAGAATTGTAGCTACTAGAAGTGGGTATGACCTATTATATCATCTAATCCCGCTCCATGCAGGATTGTTCCCTACATTATGTTTTCACTTGCTATCGCCAGTTTAGTTTTAAATTCCCATCCTCATGGGGTTCCCATTGCTTCCCTTGGGAGGTCATTTCACACTCTGATAGAGCTAAGTATACAATTTTCTCCCAAATAAATACAGTATTTTCCCATGCTCCTGTAATTTTAAGAACTAGCTCATCGTAAACAGCCTGGCATTTTCAAAGAGGCATAAGGAAGTTAGGCACCCAAAGCCCAAACTCCTTTGAAAATCCTATCCATGATTCACAGCTCTGGTCCAGGCACTGTTGAAACGTTATCTTTTAAACTGTAGCACTGCAAGTGCAGTCCATCCACTGTACTGAGTACTCCTCTCCTCCATTATTGCTCCTAAACTCTCCTGTGCTTTTAATTAAACAGTAGTGCCCTATGTGTTTGGTGCCTTTGAATTTGATGGGTTTCCATTCATTAAGAGCAATAAAAGAACCACTTCTAATTCATAAAATTACAGTAAGTGACAGAAATACCCACTTTTTCTAATGTAAGCATCTGCACAGCTGAATGTTTTCACTGTGCAGCTGGGAATCACCCATCACAGTACATTAATATTGTATTAGAGGATGTAGATTACTTTTTCGTTCTTAATTGGTACTTTAAAATTTTCCTCTAGTGAAAATACTGATTGATTTTATGTTTAAATGAACTCGTTCACTGCAATTGCAAATATCCTGCATACAAAGTACTTTAAACTAACAAATGTCATGATAAAAACTTGATAGACCTTACCTGGGGAAAAAAATGCTATTAAAATGAGCTTTACGCCGATTTCACATCTGTATTCAGAGATACTACAAACAATTGTAGGACATATGTAAGGAACCTTGCACAACTGTGCTGCATTTTTAAGCGTCAACCCTGAAAGTTTGAAAGTCATGACTCAGAACCCAAGAAATCATGAGATTACTAAGAATAATAAATGCTGCGTTCTTAGAATCATACAAATGGAGGGCTGGAAAGGACATTGAGAAGTCATCTAGTCCAGCCTCTTGTGCTGAGGCAGAACCAAGTATACGTAGACCATCCCTGACAGGTCTTTGTATACCCTACTTTGTGTAATCCCCAATAATGGGGATTACACAACCCCCCGTGGTAACCTATTCCAGAACTTAGCTACCTTTATAGTTAGAAAGCTTTTCCTAATATCTAACCTAAATCTCTCTTCCTCCTGATTAAGGCCATTACTTCTTGTCCTATCTTCAGGGGACATGGAGAACAATTGCTCACTGTCCTCTTTGAAACAGCCCTTAAGACATTTGTAGACTGTGATCAAGTCCCCCCTCAGTCTTCTTTTCTCAAGACTAAACATGCCCAGTTTTTTAAATCTTTTCTCACAGGTCAAGTTTTCTAAACCTTTTATCATTTTTTGCTGCTCTCCTCTGGACTATCTCCAATTTGTATTCTTTTTATTTGCCTTGTGGTTTCTGAACCTTTTTGGTTTTATGTTTTCAGACTTTTCTCTGCAACCATGAGAGCTAGAAACTATTTCTTTTTTGAAACGAGATTCTCGAATAACCACACAACTCCAGGAGCTGGAGCTTTAAGAAAAACAACAAAAATCACAAGGATTGTGATAAAAATCACAAGAGTTTTCTAGGCTATGCATGCTGACTCACTGATGTGTGTCCACCACTTTTAGAAAAAAATATTCAAAAATGTGACAGAGTATTATTTTCCTCAGTAAATCTTTTTCATCATTTAGGCTTCTTTACATTCTCTTACCCCTCAGTGTAGTATGATGCATGCAACTGTAGAAAGCAGATGAGGTTTCAGGTGGAACATATGTTGGTGTGGGACTGGAGGCTCAGAAATGCAAAGCTGGAGTTCGCTCCAAGGAGCAAGTTGGTGACAAATAGAGTCTCGGCATATAACTCTGGTTTCTTACTACTTCCATAGATTTATAGAAATGAAGATCAGAAGAGACATTGTGATCATATAGTCTAACCTCTTGCATAACCCAGGCCAAAGAACATCACCCAATAATGTTTGCATCAAGCCCATAGCTTAATGTTACTATGACTTAAGCTTAATAAAGCCCTGTTTCTCACAAATTTGTCTGCTTGCTGAATCACTTATTGCCAATGAAACACTGAGCCCCTGGACTCATTGGAGTCTGTACTGGTGAAGGAATTAATGCTTAATTTTTGGTCTTTGGGTCTTTTCTTTTCCTTAGATACACTTCCCAGTTTGTCTGTGACCCTTTGCAAGATGCACCCTTATCAAAGACCAAGACAGTGTGTTTCCAGACCTAGAAGGCAATCAAGTACTGGACATGTTTGCTTCCCATTTTACAAAAAAGTTAACAAAGAAGTGGTACGAGATCACTGAAATCAAAAAGGGGAATGGAACCAGGGTCTCCAACACGGAAAGCCCAAGTCTTAGCTATTCAGCTCCACTACCTGAAAGCATCAAATATGTGTTTTTGGTTCTCGGGTTGCTAACCACTACACGACACCAGAGCCAGGGTCGGCTCCAGGCACCAGCGCAGGAAGCAGGTGCTTGAGGCGGCCTGTCATAAACAGATAGCTAAGGGTTAATGTTTCTTTTACCTGTAAAGGGTTAACAAAGGGAACCAAACACCTGACAAGAGGACCAATCAGGAAACCGGATTTTTCAAAGCTTAAGCGGAGGGGATTTGTGGGGTGTTCTTGTCTTGGTCTTTGTCGTTTCTGTGCTCTCTCAGCTATGAGAGGATCTATTTCCAGTCCTTCTAATCTTCTGTTTCCCAGTTGTAATACAAAGGTAGCAAAGTATAGTCTTTTAAATTGTTTTGCTGTTTGCATCTGTTATCTGGCTGGTGGAGTCTTTATGTGTATTTGGCTATAAGCACTTTAAATTGTACTGTTTTTGGATACGGTTGTTTATCCTTTTCTATTGTTTATTCATTTTCTATAAGTTGAAAACCCTGTATCTTACCATCTAGATACAGAGAACTGTTATTCTATTCTTTCTTTCTTTCTTTATTAAAAGTTTTGCTTTTTAAGACCTGTTGATTTTTTTGTTTCTAGTGACCCACCAGGAAATTGTGGGAGAAAGGAAAGACAGGGGAGGGGAAAAACTGCTCTCTGTGTTTAACTCTCCTAGAGTCCCAGGGGCGGAAGAAGCAAGGGAAGAAGAGATAGAATTTTTCTGTTTCCTTGTCTTTGGTTTGTCTCTTGTGGAAGAGAGGAGACATGCTTCTGGTATTGTGATGTAAAGGTTGCATCAGTAACTCTCAGGTTAGCCCAGAGAGGAATTCTGTGGGAGAGAGGTGGGGGGAATGGTTTATTTCCCTTTGTTAGGAGACTCAGGGCATCTGAGTCTTGGGGTCCCACAGGGAAGTTTTGGGGGACCCAAGTGTACCAGGCACTGAAATTCCTGGTTGGTGGCAGCCTATCAGATCTAAGCTGGTAATTAAGGGTTCATGCTAGCTTCTCAGGTTATGAACGCTAAGGTTCAAATCTGAGTAGGAAGCTATGACACGGCCAATGGAAAGGGGCGGCACATCCGGGTCTTCGGCGGCTATTCGGTGGCGGGTCCCTCTGTCCCTCTCGAAGGGAAGGACTGGCCGCCAAATTGCTGCTGAAGAATGAAGCGGTGCGATAGAGGTGCTGCCGAAGTGCCGCCGATCGTGGCTTTATCTTTTTTTTTTCTCTTCGCCACTTGTAGGGAGTGCAAAAAAGCTGGAGCCGGCCCTGACCAGAGCCAGCAATAGGAGCCCAGAGTCCTGATCACAAATGTTCTACTGATTACTACCAAATATTTGTGTAACTCTCTGGCAAAGCATGTGGCACGTTCCCTCTGTCAGATGGTCCACACACAGCACAATAGCTATTCCCATCTCTGAAGTGGTTGGGTATGAAGTGGGGAACTGCAAAGACATGATGCAAATCTTGCAGCAGAACCTTTGAGGGAAACTTTGTAGTCCAATGTGGTTTGCATTTGTTTTGGTTTTACAGTTTGTTTTTTGGATTCTTTAAAAATCTAGGTCTGTGGGGACCCAGACAGATTGGGTTGCCAGAAGCTGTGGATTTTGGGGAGCTGAGTTGCAGCAGGCACAAGCGAGCCCATTTCATGCTAGAAGCAGGTAGTAGGCAGGTGCATCATAAACCTGGGAGCATCATTCTGTTCACCCCTCATGTTTTAAGAGTGTTACCCTGGGCAATGGGAAACAGAGATGCGCCCACTGCTGGCGCTGCGAGTGAGTCCCTGAGATACTTATAAGTCATTGGAAGGGAGACAGTGATGGCGGTGGGGGAAGGTCTCCGGGGATTTAATAAATAAAGGTCATAGGTCTTAATGAACTCATCTGGTAACCCTTTGAAATCAAAGGAACGATTCCCAATCACTTCAAAGGGTTTTGGATCAATCCCTAAGCGACTGCCTAGGAAGGAGTACTGCGGAAAGGGATCTGGGGGTCACAGTGGATCATAAGCTAAATATGAGTCAACAGTGTAACACTGTTGCAAGAAAAGCAAACATCATTCTGTGATGTATTAGCAGGAGTGTTGTAAGCAAGACATGAGAAGTAATTCTTCTGCTTTACTCCACATTGATTAGGCCTCAAGTGGATTATTGTGTCCAGTTCTGGGTGCCACATTTCAGGAAAGATATGGACAAATTGGAGGAAGTCCAGAGAAGAGCAACAAAAATTATTAAAAGTCTAGAAATGACCTATGAGGGAAGATTGAAAAAATTGGGTTTGTTTAGTCTGAAGAAGAGAAGATTGAGAGGGAACATGATAACAGTTTTCAAGTACAGAAAAGGTTTTTACAAGGAGGAGGGAGAAAAATTGTTCTTAACTTCTGAGGATAGGACAAGAAGCAATGGGCTTAAATTGCAGCAAGGGCGGTAAAGTTGGACATTAGGAAAAACTTCCTAACTGTCAGAGTGGTTAAACACTAGAATAAATTGCCTAGAGAGGTGGTAGAATCTCCATCATTGGGGATTTTTAAGAGCAGGTTGGACAAACACCTGTCAGGGATGATCAAATACTTAATCCTCTCGAGGTTCCTTCCAGTTCTATGATTCTATGCAACCAAGTAAGTGGCAAATAACCACCAAAAGCATAAGTAGCAAAAAAAATTGAGATTAGTTTTGCCTTATAAACAAAGCTATGAAGACCCTGAACACGTGAAGAAAGCAAAATTGTTAGGTTTTCAGGATTAGAAAACAAGGGACCTGTGAGGAGGCGGTGAGAAAGCTGGACCTGGCTTTCATATCAAGAGAAAGTTAATAGGCTGCTTGTGTCCTGCACCCAGATAGCCTCTGTCTCGGGGTTACCATTTCATCTCTGCCAGTCTCTTGTGGCAAAATAACAGCAGAACATCCATTTACATGAATGTACATAACGTGACATTCATTTATACACACTTACATGCACTGCTGGAGTCTTGGGATGTGATAGAGAGCCAAAAGCACAAACACCAATTCATGCCAATATTTCCCAACCCTCTCCACAGCACAGACATAAATAAGCACTATCCCACCAGATACATAACTATGTCCCCACCTCCTCACCAAATCAGTATGTACGGAAATAGCGTCCTGCTCTGTCAACAGACACACAAAGAATGTGTTTCACGTGGACAGATGGACATTCCCAGCAGACCTCTGGCAGGAGCTGAAAACACTCTTCAGAAAACCCTTAGAACTGGCAGGCCTGTCATAACAAAGCACTAGGAGGCTTTGCTGTCGGAGCTCACAGGAGAACCTTTTTTATAATGACTACAACTAACAAATGAACACATTTTCACACCAGGAGCACACAATGGAAATGCTATGTTCCTATTTCAATAGGGGGAGGAACTGAGTGTGTTTGGGGGCATTTACAGTGGGTCAACCCAGGACAAATTCCACACTGGACAGGAGCAGAGAGGTGCACCTGTCCATACACTGTGTGGCACAGAAGGCCCTAAAGCCTGCGCTGGTTAAGGCAAGGAATTCTCAGCTCCCTGTTGTGCTTCAGTGCTGTTTCTCCAAGGCAAAGCTATTGTACCTTTTGTCTTTGCACTAGTCTTCAGGACTTGGCCTCTGGAATTTATTTGCTGATATTTGAAATCCATGTTAGTGGAAGCGGGTATCCAAATCCGGGACAGATGCCAATGGGGGGGCTGTATTTTAGGTGTTCTTGCTGAATACCACGAAGCCAGCGCACCTCTAGTATTCTGTTCTCTAAAGAAGACAGGAACAGAAGGGAAGAGGAAAAAGCTGGAAAGGACAAGGGCTGAAGGGTCCAAAACCATTAGAGAACACACACACCCCCACTGAATCTGGAACTGAACCCACTATTCCTGGGGCAGGGAACATCAGGAAGCGCAAGGATAGTCTCATAGGTAAGGCAGTCAGAATGCTACCGTGGAGAACTGGATTCTGTCCCTGTCTCTGCCTGGCTTCCTATGTGATGCTAGTCAAGTCACTTACACTATACTTTCTACAGGTGGCCAATGTGTGTCTCTTAGTTTCTGAGTACTCGATTTGAAACTCCTGGGGTCTTATCTGCAGAAGTGCTGAGCACTCACAGCGGCAACTGAGGTCAATGGGAGCTTTGCACTGAACATATGAAGTGCTATAAAATGCAAAGTATTCTGAAAAAACAGGCCCTAAACTCCTCGAATTGGGCACCTAAAATTAGTGGACACGTTTGAAAATTTTTGACTTTAACGTCTGTGCATCAGTTCCTTGTGCGTAAAAAAGGAATAATACCACTTCACCTCACAGGTAAGTTGTGAAGGTAATTTCTTTAATGTATGCAGAACACTAAGAGACAAGAGCATCGTAGAAAAGGAGGTGAGGACATTAATAATTCTGTATTCAGTGCAGGGTTGGGACGATGTGCAGAAAAAATAGCATGGGACCCACACACTGGATGATGAAAACATATATATTGACTAACAACCCTGTTAGCACCATCCATTCTGTGCACTGAATGAGGCAGGAGTCCTGTGGAAAAAATAGTATATGATTGTGTAATTAAAGTCTGAATCATAGTGCATATGCACTAAAGGGAGCAAATTAAGATTGCACAGGCAACCTTAATTCAGGCATTTCCCAACTTTTGAGTGCTTGATTTTGCAACCCTAATATTCTTTAAATGTCGTTTATTTAGATGTAACATTAGTAGGGCCCTATCCAAATTCATGGCCATGAAAAACAGGTCACGGACCGTGAAATCTGGTCATCTCCCATGAAATCTGGTCTTCAGTGTGCTTTTACCCTATACTATACAGTTTTCATGAGGGAGACCAGGTTTCTCAAATTGGAGGTCTTGACCCAAAAGGCAGGGGGATCTCAAGGTTATTTTGCAGGGGGATCTCAAGGTTATTTTGCAGGGGAGTGGTATTGCCACCCTTATTTCCATGCTGTTTTCAGAGCTGGGCAGCCAGAGAGTGGTGGCTGTTGGCCAGGAGCACAGCTATGAAGGCAGTGCCAAAGTAGGGGTGGCAATACCATACCATGCCACTCTTACTTCTGTGCTGCTGCCTGCAGAGCTGGGTGGCCAGAAAGTGGTGGCTGTGATTGAGGGCTCACCTCTGCAGGCAGCATTGCAGAAGTAAGAGTGGCAATATAATAATATGCCATCCTTACTTCTGCGCGGCTGCTGGCAGCAGCTCTGCCTTCAGAGCTGGGCTTCTGGCTAGCAGCCGCTGCTCTCCAGCTGCCTAGTTCTGAAGGCAGTGCTGCCACCAGCAGCAACGCAGAAGTAAGGGTAGCAGTACTAACCCCTCCCCACCTCCTATACACACAACTCTTTTGGGGTCAGGACCCCTAAAATTACAACACCATGAAATTTCAGATTTAAATAGCTGAAATCATGAAATTTACAATTTTTAAAATCTTATGGCCGTGAAATTGACCAAAATGGACTGTGAATTTGTGAAGACAAAGTTAATGTCTGTCTTGCACTTGAAGTGGTGGATTTGGAGGGTTGTGAAGATTTAATGTAGTATTTCTCTGAGGTCCACAGGACAGATAAGTACATAAGTGCAAGGTCAAAAGCTATGATCATTAACCTACTGTTAACCTATTAACTTTGTTATATATTTACTATGAACTAAACTAGTATAATTGTAACATGGGATTTTAGTAAATGAATAACTTGCACAATAAAATGAATGGCCTTTCTCCACAGCTTGCAGCTCTATTTCCCAACTTTGTGTATCCTAGTCCATGTCTGGTTAAGGAGAGTCAAACATATGTAAATGCAATGGTCTACATTTTCTAAAGTGACGTGTGATTTTGGGTGCCCAATCTGAGACACCTTAAAAGGCCTTGATTTTGAGAAAATGCTGAGCAGACACTCTTGGAAAAATCAGGCCTCCTTAATACATCTCAAGTTGGACACCCAAAAACGGAGACAACCAAAATCACTAGTCACCTTTGAAAATTTAAGCTGTTCCATTTATATATGTTTGACTTCTTAATTCAATTAAATGTCCTTAGCTATTGCTTTTTTTCTTTCCATTTTCCAAAAATTGATTTTGTTTTTAAATGGAGCTGAAATTAACATGGCTTTTTGTTTTTTATACTTGTTTGTTCATGAGCATTGTTTATTATTTCACACGGCCACAACTCAGGAGAGGAGGTTTGCGTGAGTCAATTAACGCTGCTGTAGAGCAGAGCCCAGGGGAGAAGCTCACATATGGCAAGATATGATGTGCAATTTGCTATTTTTTAATTTCTCAGTCAGAGAATGCTGGCCTGTTTAATATTTAGAAGCCAGAGGACATTCCTGATCACATTAGGATGTTTTTAAGGTAGGTCAAATTTGGAATTTCAGTAATTTGATATTATTTCAAGTTTATAGATGCCTTATGTGCCAAATATCTTAATTTCTTGAACATATACAGCAGTGAGACTTAATAATCAAGACCTTTTTGCTATATAAAAATTTGCTTTCACCATTTATTTCCTTAACCTGAATGTTACAGCAGAAAATCAATAGATCTAAAAATAGTACATTAAAGACTGCCAACATTAGTTCCAAATTTTGCCCCTCGTTTCATCTGTGCAACCCATGTGGAAGCATGGGAGGGCAGAATTCGGGCCAAAGTGTTTAATGTTTATTATAAACATTTCATGATAACCTACAGTAGACATGAAAAAGTCCTGTTAGGCCATCGTGTTCAATTCTTGTCTTCTGTTCAACTACGGTCTGCCCCATGCTTAATTTTAAACATGGAAAATACCATAATCATATATACACCAAATAATATAGATCGGTCAATTAATAGCAGTGTGCCCTATCACCCCCTTCTCCAAGCTACAGGAGAGGATACCTCCTATATTTCCTTGCTGAGTTTTTTCACTGCAGTCATTTCAGGGGGCGGAAGAGGGACAAACACAAGAACAGACCACAAACCCAGCACGAATTCTAAGGGTTAGTTGGAGTTCTGGGCCATCTATGTGGAGGTCATGTGTCTCTACCCTTATTCTGTGTCCCTAGTGTTTTTCCCTTCCTGTCCCCACCAGCACTCTGCCAACTCATCTGCAACAGAACCTGTAAAAGGGTTCTTCTGTTGACCTACCTTGTTATCAGGTGTGGGAACCCACAGGGAGATGCTGCAAGCCCTGTGCCGCTTCCAGCAGCTCCCATTGGTGTGGAGCAGCGAATCGCGGCCAGTGGGAGCCGCGATCGGCCGAACCTACGGACGTGGCAGGTAAACAAACCGGCCCAGCCCGCCAGGGGCTTTCCCTACACATGTGGCGTCCCAAGTTTGGGAAACACTGCTCTATAGCATTACTTTCTACGCAGAAGCTTATTCAAGTCCTTCTGATTGCCACTGAACTTCTCCACACCAACAATCTTTCTAATAAATCAGCTATCTTCATCATCTCATTGTGCATTCTTTCTCCCAGACCACTAAGAAGAGTCTTTCTTCTGATCAAATTTCTTCCAGTCACTGGTTGTCATGTGTCAGAAGAAAAACAACCCACTGATAAGTTAGGTCATTGTGACTCACGAGCAATTGACAGGATGGGGGAGTAATGGCCACAGGAACTGGGAGTACAAAATGGATCCACTCATCTTTACATAACAGATGCAAATCCAGATTGGTAGCAACTGAAACTCATGATCATCTAATGTCTTTGTGAAATGAGCTTGGTCTCAGTCTAACTCCAAAGTGTCCACATCACCACAGTCTGCTGGCAATCTCAGCAGAGGCGCCAACAACTGAATAGGACATACAAACTGAAGTACCACATTACTGCTAGATGTGGTCCCTACAGGTTAGGGGCATAAATAGCAGAACAGTCTAGGGAAGCTTGGACTGTACTTGCCTGTGCTGTCTCCTATTGTAAATAAACCAAGGACATCAGGCTTCAGAGTGGTCAATCAGGCACTTTTTGAGCACTAAAATTCATGAAAAGTAAACAGGGAAAGGGTAACTGACTGTTCTTTTTGTCTCTGACAAGTGCTTTAACTTCTCTTTATTAAAAGTTATGTGGAGACTTTTTTCCTCAGCAGTCATTTGCAATAGCTGGAACCTTGGTGCTGCTGATTTTTTACCACCTTCTCTCACTCACACAATCTCTCCTTTTCTTTGATCATACACAGCAATGCACAATCTTCTTAAAAACATTTCTTAGTTTTAATGGTGAGAACGCTGCAATAACTCCCTAGTGCATTCTCTGGCAGACAGTGTGATAATTTAGACTATCCTAGTACTATGGACTACCCTGTCCATATATTTTTTTGGATAATTAGCAAGCCAGATACTTAAGGAAAAGGAGTCATTTTTATTGCAATATTTTATTTTATTAACAGACTCCTAAAATGAATACAGTGATGGTTACAGTGCTTTTCTGCTTTTTGTGCAGATTATAAACAGATGCATGATAAGCTATGCTACACTGTTATATTACATAGCATTAATATGAATGATAAATTCACTTCTAGCATACTTTTTAATTAAACTTCACTCCTATTATTAAATTCAAATTATACCAGCCAAGAATATTGGTTCAAAGTAATTTTACATCATATATGTGACTTCCTAACAGACATTTGTTTTGATTGGGGTGGAAAGGCAAATTAATTCATTGTTCTAGTTCAGAAATCATACTTGGTGTAGATAAGTGAACAATGCTGAAAGATGTGAGGTAGCCAGATCTTAGTATTCAAACAGTTATGAAAACTGTAACTTTCCAGCTCCCTCCTGCTTATGTCGAGGGGGAAACAGGCTAGGCACTTACGGTATGTCTCCAATGCATACTCTTTTCAGCAGTGTGTAGAGTACATAGACTACGTGCCCCCGTCCAGCACAGGTATAAACAGCAGTGTAGATAGAGGGAGCAGGGAGTGCTTAGGTGAGTAAAGACACACCTGAACCTGCTGGGTATGTACTCTACATAGCTATCTACTCACCCAAGCAGTGCATCCCCCATCTACACTATTTTTTAAGGGTAACTCCCATCCTGTTCCTTAATACAGAGAAATGTTCCTAAGGCCAGATCATCCCTGGAGATGTGCACGCACATCTCCTAGCCAGACAACAGAAGTTGTGAGTTACTCTCCTGGGATGATCGGATTTCTGGCATCTAGATTACAGAATCATCCTGCCTGGGCTCTTTTGGTCAATTAATAGCATACTGCTACACAAGGATGGAATAAGGCTAACCAGTGCCTGTATTCATCAACATTTTGGGCTCACCAGCAGGGTCTTCCTTCTAGTTCCCACCCTCCTTCCTCTTCAGGTCATTCAGATTTCCACCCCAGGCCTACTTCCTAGACAGACTTCCTTCCAGCCACCCCTTACTACCTGAACTTCCTCTTAAGCAAGGCAGGTCAGATACCCCTAAAAAGCAGCTGACCAGCAGCATTCAGATTCCTATTCAATCACAACCTACAGCTTGGCCCTAAACTTACTGCTTTGTCCACAGCATCTCTGACCATGATGTTCAGAATCCAAGGATTCCACTGTAATCTACCACTGGTACTCCATCAAACTGGCTGAAAGTGATAGTTTTTGCATTTAACCTTCAGAGAGAGACAGAGACAGAGAGAGCGAGCGATGGTAGGCCATTTTATAGTCTAAAAACTGTTTAATATAGATAGATGAGAAAGATAGGAAACAGATGGATCCTTGAACCTGATGTAACTGACATTTTTTATCCAATGGACATGAAGCAGGTAGGCAAAAATAATCAGACATTCATATAATATATAATGCCAGCACATAGGTACAAATGATGCCTACCACCGGTACTCTTTTTAAATAAGCCTGAACATTATCTTAGATAACGTGTTCCTGGAATCAGAGTTGGGGTTATGCTTACGTATGGACCAAATTTAAAACCCAGACAAGTGGAGAGTAGTTAACTGATCCTTTGCTAAACCATCTGATGTTATGAATTACAAAAGCCCACGGCAGGGGTTACCAAACAGAAAATTTTAAATGCATGCACACACGCGTACACGCACACAAACCCTGCGGCAGAAAAGTAATATAGGGAAAGAGTACAAGGAAGTTCCACAAAAGGTGTCACTGGAGAAATGCCATTGGTTGTTTCACAAAGAAGAGGAAACAAACAATGTTGCACTTTTCATCTCCTTCAAAACCAATTAGGAAATGCTTCTCATTCCCTTAAATACTTACATTCAAGATACTGTCCACGCAATCAGGAAAAAAAGCTATTTAACTGTTCTTGGTCTGTTTAAAAGGATAGTCGGTGTAAAGGGCTACTGTTAGAAAGTGAATAATATAGGACTATAGTAGAAAAAGAAAAGGATCCCTGCATACCATCCTCTGGATACATATTCACCAACACACAGCAAGAGCTAACACTCTGATGGAAATAAAGGAAAATAAAACATTACAGTGATTCTTAAATCTTGTCTGACCCGAAATTGAAATGATGACACTTTTCTTATAAAACATCACTCTACCAGTGCATACTCCCGTATCAACAGTATATGCACTCGCCCAGATTTGGCTTTACAGTTCAAATCTGAAAAGGAAGATACTTTATGTCTTTTCATTCATCGGTTGTGAAATCTATTTACTGTATGAGACTTCCAATGTCACTTCCTCTCTCTCAGGTGAACCTTGGAGGGTAAAGAACAATGTTAAATATTTTCAAACATATTTTGTTGCTGCTCACAGAAAGCGTAATATGCCTGAAAACAGGTATAGAATTTCACAACAAAGCTTTTCAGAGGAGCAGATTTACCAAGCACTCAGGTGTCCCAACATAAAAAAAAAAAACAGTGAACTCTTGCTAATAAGTCAATGGGGCAAAATATGACACATGCCATAATGCAACCATTCTGTAAGAAAAATTCTTCTCTTTGGGTGTCCTGAAATCAACAGGTCATCTGTTTTGGCTCCATCATGTGCCTCACCTATTTTTAAACATTTTACAGGCAAACTTTATACACCTGAAGGGGTGGCAAAAATTCACCCGTCAGCCTCTTCTGAGAAAAATAAGACAGAAAAGCCTGACATTGCTCTGCACTTAATTAGGTCTAATACAATGACGAGTAAGTTTCTGATTTATAGTAAACCTGATGTTCACAGAGCAAACTATGTGCTCAGTTCAAAGACGCTGATCATTTCATACAGAAAAGGGATTCTGCTTTGTAATTGTACATAATATTAATATTTGAAACATTCTTAAGGGTGATTGTACCTATTAAAATTGTATGTGTGGAATGAGAAATAAATGAACTGGTGTTGCATTTTTAAAGGATCAGGTTACTGTTGATTAACGCCTTGTCTACATTAGTATTTCAAATTTCCCATTGGTGCAGTTCCATTGGTGATAGAAACAGTGGGAGCACTAGTGAAGACAGGTTGCCAGCAGCCACCAAGATTTAAACTCCTGTGTCATTTAGACCAGCTCTGCATAGGAGTTAGGCAAGACTGTGGTTAAAATGCTGATAGACAGCTTGCATCAACTGCCCCAGCTTTACGACCACTAGCAGCGAATTGGAAGGAAAATGTCGATGGAGATGCAGCGCAAAGTTAGCAGCATCAGGAAAGGTTGAGATGTAAGTCTGAGAGAGACACATAATATGTTGATCTAAATGTTACCACTGACTCATCTTTCATCTTGATGACACAGTGACAAGCAGGTGGTAAGTGGAAAGAATAAAAAAAACACTAGGAAAAGGGGTGTAAGGGAGAGACACACATACCAGGATGGAGGAGCAGAGGAAGAGAGCACAGTACTGGAGGCTGGTTAAGTGGATATAAGTAGGATGGAATGGGAAGCAAGAGAGAGTAGAAGGAGAGGGGAGAAACAGGCAGTGGAAAAAGGGGGAAACAGAAGGGAAATGGGCAAAGTCCCTTGCAAGCTATTGAGCTCAGTGGAGCGGGTAAGCAGAGATGCAGAAAGATCTGGGGAGAGGAAGACAGCAAGCACTCAAGATACAGAGGGGGGAAAAGAGGAAAGAACACATCGAAGAAGGAATGAAAGGGAGGCTTTAGAAAGAAAAATAAATCTTTTAAAGAAGGAAAAATTCAACTGAGGGAAAATGTGGACACCAAAAAGGAATGAAGAAAAGACAAAAGCGAGGAACAAGGTAAAAGAATGCAGGGAGCTACAGTAAGGGGTATTTGTAGTTTAAGAATAGATTTGTCTGATCAAACCCTGGCACTTACTGATTTAATGGAGGCTTCTCCAGTCTTTGGGATCCTAACAAGGGTGGAGTCACAAGCCCTTTCCAATCCCTGCACACTAAATTGGATGCTATATTTCACCCAGAAAATCTGACAGGTAAACCTGGAAATTTTATCAGGTGTGTCAAGAAGGCAGGGGGTGTTATCACCTCTCAATGATGAGCAAGTAAGCTTGCCAGGCAGAAAGGAGAGGCCAAAACTCACAACAATCTTTCCAAGGCCTGCGGGATGAACCCCTCCCCACAAGCCATACTGCAAACTTGATCATTTGTTAGCACACACATGAGAAGTGCTGCTCAAGGAGCTGCACCAGTGTTCCCCAGCCTGTAGGGTGGAGTGGGGTAGAGAACAGGTGCATCCCTGCAGCAAGTGCCACTTCCTATGTGCATGGAGGTACCAGTGACCTGCTTCACTAGCACTATTGCATGTGTGCCAGCTTCTCTTTGTGAGATAAGGAGTGCCGAAACAGGAGCAGCAGTAATGCAGCTTGTAAGTCCTGTCCCCACCTGCTCTGCGACCAGGGGGACAATACCATTCTGTCTCCCTTTCCACTACTGCTAAGGAAGGCAAATACTACCGCCAACCTAAGGAAGGACAAGAAGAAGGGAAAGAACACTGGAGGACAGAGAAAGCATTAACAATTTAAAAGAAAACCAGAACTGTACATACAGGATGGAAAAAGATCGAGACACCACTAGGAAAAGGAGAGAGAATGGACTACGAACAGATGAGATATGGCAACTGCAACAAAGCACAGCATGCCAGGACAAGGCAGAGTTTGTGTAGAGGGGGCCCAGCACCGATCCGCCAAACAGGCAGGTTCAAATCAAAACGGCTGGGAACCACTGAGCTCCACAGAATTGGGTACCTATGTAATTTCTCAGGAGAGTGGGAAGTAAATAATTCTCCTGACTTTAAAGGTAAATATTACTTATTGTACAGTGCCAGCACTGTAAAAATGATATACTCCTTTGATGTGGGGCAGTAAATTTTCAGGTTCCCATGGTTCAAAAGAGCAGCAGTGGCAGATTGTCAGCATGTCTGCTGGGCTTCTCAAAATTCTATATATGCTGTAAAAGGGCTTATTTGAACACAGAACACAGGCACCCTCGACACTGTATCAAGTCAGTCAAAGAACTTCATTTTGCAGCTATGCAACTACTGTGATCAGGTAGGACTGACCTGAGGTTGGCTAATGATGCAGCCACAGCTCTAACAGAGTGAGTTCCGACATGCCCTTCAAGTGACTGTCTCACTAAAGGAAAAGAACGAGCAATGCGAGTTAATAGCCAACAAAAGATAGGTCAGATTGTGGCCTAAAGAACTAACACGTTGGTGTCATGAGACTCAGAAATCCAGATGGACTTTGTAAGAGGCTTTGTTCGCTTCAAATAAAAACAGAGAGACTGTTAGATCCAGTATGTGAAACAGGGCTTTGCTGAGACAACCGAGACTGCATAGGAAAAATACTGGAAGGACTGCCTGGTTAAAGTGATATTCTGATGAATATAGAAATTTATACTCTTATCAAAATTTAGTATAGTCTGGAGAACTTACATCTTTGAACTTATTCTGTGTTGTAAGATAAAAACAACAACCAGAAGATTAACACTCCATATAAGGTACTTAAACAAGCAGGATCTATCTATAGGCTTCAGAGAGAATTTGAGTTGTTTTTCATTTGTTGATATTGAATGATTCAAAAGAGATTTTAACGGATTTATCATAAAATGTTTTTTTTAAATGTCCAGATTCCTGCACAATCTGTTTGAATTTTATAAGATTATTTATGACCCAAATAGAAACAGGTGAAAAAGTGTGTGTCATAAACAGATAAGTAAAAGTTAATAGCACAGAAGTACTTCATGTCTCTTTTGACTGTAAAGGGTTAACAAGATCAGTGAGCCTGGCTGTCACCTGACCAGAGGACCAATCAGGGGACAGGATACTTTCAAATCTTGAAGGTGTCGGATCAAAGGTCAACCATCCTGTTTGGTCAACTATTTTGTTTTTCAGAAACCTGACAGGTCAGGGGTTGACTGCCTGTTATCTTAGTTGCTCCCTCCCTATAAGCACGTATGCTATTTTCCCATATATGTATCCACAATATCCGGTAGCAGATGTATCCTGATGACCCCTAGAATGGAGTTCACAAAATGTATAGATTATCAAAATGTAAGCACGTAAGGTTGTTTGTCACACAGTATAAAAAGGCTTGCTCTGTGCTATTACGGTGTGTTTTCTCCTCTCGCACTAGCTGAGGGAAACAC